>NC_134486.1:59944374-59951874 GCF_040206685.1 Ascaphus truei | reverse complement strand
GTGTGTGAGGCCAATGAGAGGTGTGCGGGGGCGGGCGGCCCAAGGGACCAATGAGATTGCCGCTAGGGACACCGGACATCCAGGCAGGCAAACATACAGTGCTTTCACTAATCTTATACTATATTAGTGAAAGCACTGTATGTTTGCCTGCCTGCCTGCCTGCATGCATGCATGCCAGCCTGCCTGCCTGCCTGGATGTCCGGTGTCCCTAGGGGAAATCTCATTGGTCCCTTGGTCCGCCCCCGCACACCTCTCATTGGCCTGAGGCGGAGTGACGGGCCAAAGGACACACAGGGACACACACACACAGGGACACACACTCTCCCCCGTCAGTTGGACCGCAGCTCACCTTCCACACCCCCCCCCCCTCCTCTCCCGGTGCCCCTCACTCTCCCGGTGCCCCTCACTCTCTCCCCCCTCCCCACCTCACCCAAATCCCCACGCTCCGCAACATCCCCAGCCGCACCCTCACCGTGCGCCGCTACCGGAGAGGGGAAGCGCGGCGCGGGACTCCCCATCACGTGCGCCGCTACCGGAGAGGGGAAGCGCGGCGCGGGACTCCCCATCACGTGTGACGCTACCGGAGAGGGGAAGCGCGGCACGGGACTCCTGCCACTCTTGCCCCCCCCCAGCTTCCCGAACTCACCTCCTGCCCCAGCCAGATGCCACGGGGTCAAGGTAAGTCACACACCGTCTCCCACCCACGCACTGTCACCCAGTCACCCACACACCCACCCAGTCACCCACCCACTCACTCAGTCACCCACTCAGTCACTCACTCAGTCACCCACCCACTCAGTCACCCACCCACTCAGTAACCCACCCACCCACTCACTTAGTCACCCAAAAACTCACTTAGTCACCCACCCACTCACTCAGTCACCCACCCACACACCCACTCAGTCACCCACCCAGTCACTTTCACCCAGTCACCCACTTTCACCCAGTCACCCACCCACCCAGTCAGTCACCCACCCACTCAGTCACCCACTCAGTTACCCACCCATTCAGTCACCCAGTCACCCATTCAGTCAGTCACCCATTCAGTCAGTCACCCAGTCACCCACCCATTCAGTCAGTCAGTCACCCACTCACCCACCCACCCACTCACTCAGTCACCCACCCACTCAGTCACCCACCCACTCAGTCACCCAGTCACCCACCCATTCAGTCAGTCAGTCACCCACTCCGTCACCCAGTCACCCACCCAGTCAGTCACCCACTCACCCACCCAGTCAGTCACCCACTCACCCACCCAGTCAGTCACCCACCCACCGACCCAACTCACCCACCCAACCACCGACCCAAAGTCACCCACCGACCCAAAGTCACCCACCCACTGACCCAAAGTCAAACCGACCCAAAGTCACCCACCCACCGACCCAAAGTCACACACCCACCGACCCAAAGTCACACACCCACCGACCCAAAGTCACCCACCCACCGACCCAAAGTCACCCACCCACCCACTCAGTCAAGTGTCACACACCCACCCAGTCACCCACACACTCAGTCAACTCAGTCACCCACCTAGCTGTCAAGGGGGGGGGGGGGAAGCCTAACCCTGTCGTACGCCCCCCCAAAATTATATCCCGGGCAACGCCGGGTCTCTCAGCTAGTATAGTATAAGATTCACATTACGAACATTTAACACATACAATTTACCATGCTGAAAATCATCCTGATAAACTCCAATATCAAAATCTCCTTCAAATCCTTTTATTACTATGGAAGGCAACTTTGCGCTTAACTGCTCCTCCAAAGGTGTTAGGTTCAATGGTGTAGCAGGTGGGCCTCCACCTGTGCCTCTGGCATGCTTGGAGTATTGTTGTAATTTTATTTTGAGTTTTCTTTTGATGTCGTCAAACCGTTTCCGGCAATTATCGTGCGTGCGCACTTGAATTCCACAGCCAGACACAGCATCACGGATATTTCTCCACAATTGTCTCTTCACCATAGGGGAGGTTTTTACTGTTAAGAAACATAATGACAGTAGAGAGAAACAGATTTGTAATTTTAACATTGTTTTATAATATAACATGTGTGATTTTTATTTTCTACATGGACAATTGCAGTAAGTGCTATGTTACTTTATGACCAAATTAGAGAATGTGCAATTTAACTACAACGATGACTATTGACTGTGTGTATTGTAATGCATGACATAATTGCTGTTGTGAAACAACAGTAGCAAACACAGCATTGTAACTGTACTGTTATTGGCAACCAGTAACATGGTGTTACGTATGTGAGGTGAATATATTTACTGACATTATGATTCCAAGTGCAAATTTATAACATGTGTACAACGTACCAACCAGATGTCCAAACAGACGGTCATAGTGTTCCAAAATTGACGCAACTAGCACCTGATTCTCCTCGTCACTAAATTTAACGTTTCTTTTTTTAGCATGTTGTACCAGTGGACTGACAGCATCATATATGTTATTTTCGGGCATGTATTCCTCTTGAAAACCAATGTTGCCCATGTGTATGTCAGCCTCAACATTATCTGAGGTGACATCTGCACCTGCACACACTTGTTCATGAACCGCTGACATGGTCACTGTAGGCAATAGTGTGTGCACATTCATTGTTGCACTAATAGTTTCACTGCCTGACTCGGACACACTAGCATTAGTTTTGTCGTGAGGAAAATGCATTGTGCTCACACTACTACACTGTCTGCCACGTACACGGACACGTACACCGCGACGTTCTCCACCACGTACACCGCCACGTAACCCACGACGTAAACCGCCACGTTCTTCGGAACGCACACTAACACTGCCACGCACAATTCCACCAACCGTACCACGAGCTCTACCACGAACCCTACCACGCATAGCGCCACGCACACTAACACCCAAACAACCAACACCACGGACACTCACAGTGTCACAAACATTCTCGGTAAACACACCATCAGTCACACCTGCTGAGATACTCGCCACACCATTGACATCAGGCGCAGCCATACTAGGAACACATGTAACACCAGCAGACATTGTTGCACTCTGCGTAACAGTATCATTGTTCCGTACATTAAACATTGCACCACTAACTCCTGCACCTTCATTAACAGAAGTTGAAAATACATGCACATGTTTGTGTGAAGTAACACCACGAGCAACATTTGTGCCTGCATGTGCCCCCCTTATCCTATTACTTGGTAATTGACCAAAAGACATCCTGAAATGCAGCAGCAACTTCAGTAAAAACAAATGCTGTTTGTAATCGTCTAAAAAGGCAGAGTGAAGTGTAGATGTGCCTTCAGTGTAGTACTGTACAATGTACTTGTGAGGCGAGACGTTTATGTGCCACAGGAATCTCTGTATGCATTCACAGAGACGCTGTGACTGGAATTGATTCCTGCAACTTTAATTTCGGCGCCAAATGCTTTCAAAGTCGCGCGAGAGTTGAGTGAGGACAGTGGACCAAGTAGAAGAAAAAAAAAATCTAATGGTTTCAAAGTCGTGCGAGAGTTGCGCGAGGACATTACAATAATAAAAAAAAAAGGCTAATGGTTTCAAAGTCGCGCGAGAGTTGCGCGAGGACATTACAATAAAAAAAAAAAAAGGCTAATGGTTTCAAAGTCGCGCGAGAGTTGCGCGAGGACATTACAATAAAAAAAAAAAAGCTAATAGTTTCAAAGTCGCGCGAGAGTTGCGCGAGGACAGTACAATAAAAAAAAATAAAAAGCTAATGCACAGTCACTCCGCTGAACATGGCGACATTAAAACGGGCAAATTTTCGCCACTTCTGCTCTAGCCTTCTTATTCCAGTTTCCCACCTCTCTGCATATGGTGTGTTAAATTCGCCAAAATTTGGAGATTTTGTGCACTTGGAGATTTACAACTTAAAAACGTCTCTGCATAGGCCCCTAAGAGTTTATTTATTTATCAAATATTTTACCAGGAAATAATACATTGAGAGTTACCTCTCGTTTTCAAGTATGTCCTAGAGTTGTTTCAGTTACTGCATTTTAAAAGCTTTTACTTTTTTTTTTTTTTTTATAGATTATTTAATGTATGGTTGAAACCTATCCCAGCTTCATATTGCAAAGCCAGTGTAACCAGCCTCACACATACTGTATGAGACCCAAAAGGTCGAAACAGCTGTCTGTGGTGCGGTTTACAGGCCATGCAATTTTAAAATGGATTAGAAATAAAAGGTGACACTGCGAGTGCTCATTTGCGTGTCATTTCCCAGAATCCCTGGCTGCAGTGAAAGCATTGTATGCTAAGAGATAATGGTGGAAAGCAGGGTTGCAGACCTGTCTGAGACATGTGAATGTGCTCACAATATTTTTATTTACTTTTTAATACAATTTTAATATTAAGCTCTTGACTGGTAATAGCATTGAAAGGCATTTCTGTTTATTTACTCTTAGATAACAGAAAAGAGTTTTGTTTGTACAGTACATCAGCTTTTGAAATCTCACAAAAAACTGCTAGGTAATTAACCTTGTACCTCTCTCCCAAATATTTAGCGGGTATTAAATATTAAATAATGCACAACATCACAAACACAGCACAAAAAATGTCAAATTAAATTCCTATCTAAAGGAATGGTTTTTTTATTCTGTAATAAATACGTTACTGAGATTTGCCCTGCTTTTCATCGATTTAGCACCATGTAATCTTTGATACAATCCCACACCACTAAGCACTGTAGCACGGTAACCCAGTAGAAATAAGTCCCACTGTGAAGACACCATGCCAATATGTCACCAAAGATAGTGTCTCATTCCAAACAGAACGAATGATTAACATTCTCGAGTATTATACTTGTAGAGGTGAGAACAATCTAAATTCTTCTCATGTATTTCTTTTGTGAAGATATATGCACTTGCCATTCATAGTGTACTCACCTTTATGAAAATGTCAAGCTGTGGGGGGAAAAAAAAAAAGAATGTTATTTTTTTAAATTAGTGCTGATGATGATTCAAAATTGTCCAAAAATATTAATGGGATGGAAAAAAAACTATTATGGCTAAGAAGCAAGCAAAAATCGAATGGGACAGAATGGATTACAAGCAAAACCAGGTGTACATCTGTCATAAACCAACAACCAATCCCAGAAGAGGTAATTATAGAACACCATCTAAGAACTATCAGCGGCATGGAGAACGTTCTCCACTGTATACCCCAAAGAAATCTACCCTAAAAAATAGATATAGGTATACATCCAGGTTTGGCTCGGATATCTCTTAGACACTGAGAATCCTATGCACTCTGTATCATTCAGGAGCAATACAGAAGAGACACAAGGACCTCAGGAACAAGAAAAGAGAAACTATAGCAGCTATAATCAAGGACGTTACATATCAAGGGGTCAAGGCTGTATCCCTCAAATGTCACTGTTTATGGAATAAAAAAATGGCAGAGGGTCAGAAGGTCAAAGAAGAGAGGGAGAATCAAGTGGAGCGAACAAGAGAAAAAGAACTTTTAGCAGGAGATAACAACGTCATCAATATTTCAAACTCATGTTCTTTAATAAAAGACAACATTTTGCCCCACAGAACAACTTCCAATTTTTCGATACAGTGATACATCTTCAAAAGTTTACGAGAAAGCTTTCATTAAAAAAGTTATTTGTTAATAAAAATGACAACAACGATAATAACTGTGATGACGAGTTCCCAGATCCTACATCCTCCTCCTTTGTGTGAGGCTCTGCCCCAGAGATGTTCGCACCAGGCACAGGACCTGTCCTCGTGTTAATTCTATCGTTGGAACAGCTGGTGCTTTATCAGCATCTGCTGTGCAGACTCCAGTGGTCTGATCTGTAATCATCAATTTCAGCCGTGTAACCTTTCCTCGGATTGGCTATTCAATTTAAGACCATCACCTTCAGCCTTGCAGCCTCTTATCCTATTGACTACCCATCCTTTATATACTCACCGATTTCCTTCTGCACATCAGCTGAGCATAATAGTCCTTACCCAGTGATGAAGTGCTGTCCACAAGCTTCTGCTTGACATGCCCTGCCTTGCTGGTCTTGCCTTGCTTTGCTTTACTTTGTCTTGTATTCCTGTTACCTTGACCACAGATCTCTACCTCCCGGATCTCTCTAACCTTTGACCTCGGCTTGGATACCTACCACTCTTCTTTCTACTACCCTCGACCTCGGCTAAGTGACCACAACTAACCTCCAGTCTCCTACCCTGGATCACGGCTATTATATCTACCACCTTATAAGGAGAGGCTAGTTAAATTAGATTTATTTACATTAGAAAAGAGGCGACTAAGAGGGGATATGATAACTATATACAAATATATTCGGGACAGTACAAGGACGGTACAAATGACTCTGGGTCATCCCTTAAGGTTGGAGGAATGGAGATTTCACCAGCAACAAAGGAAAGGGTTCTTTACAGTAAGGGGAATTAAAATGTGGAATTCATTACCCATGGATACTGTGATGGCAGATAGAATAGATTTGTTCAAAAAAATGTTGGACATTTTTTTTAGAAAGGAAAGGTATACAGGGATATACCAAATAAGTAAACCTGAGAAGGATGTTGATCCAGGGAGTAATCTGTCTAAATTTAGCATAGGTTGAACTTGATGGACACAAGTCTTTTTTCAACCTCATCTACTATGTTACTATGTTTATTTCTCCAACCCTGACCTGGCTACACGACGATGAACCTGCACACCGGACGTGGCCCCTCGGCCACAGATTGGTGTTTACAAATCCCCACCTCGGCCTCACAGTCTTGTCCTGTTTGTGGTGAACACCCGTTACACTTTGGGCATAAGAAATCTGGATTTAAATCTGTCCAAATTTCCTTAAAGCCCTCGCCTTCTGACATTTGAGAGATTGCTAGAAAGGGATTTGAGTATTCTCTCTAGAGGCTTCTCCTTTAACACTCACAGATTAATAATTTAACTCAAACAGTGTTGAAAGAGCTCTCTATGTTGAAAAAGGAGAAATCCATTAATATAAAAAATAATGATAAAGGAGGAGCAATAGTCATGCAATCTTCAGCTGACTATCAGAAGATAGTAAGTTGTGTGATGTTCAGTTATATTTAAAATTAAATGCTGATCCCACTTTGAATTTCATGTCGAAACTAAGGGATCTTTTGGATATGGGTAAAATTCTCCATGTACTAGAGGATGGAGAATATGATTTTCTATACTGTAAAAGTCAAGTTGTGCCTATATTTCACCATCTCCCAAAGATCCACAAATCACTAGTATGCCCTCCGGGTCGGCCCATCATGTCTACTATTGGATCTTTGGGAGATAGTTTATCACGATATATTGATGTATGCCTCCAACTCCTGGTATAGTCCCTGCCTTCCATTTTGAGGGATACAAGTGATCTGTTCGGGTATGTCACTAAAATTAAGTGGTCAAGTCAATATTTAAGGGTAACAATGGATGTTACCTCTTTTTATTCTATTATAGATTATCATCATGGGGTGACTGCTGTAAGACATTGTGTCCAATAATCAGATCTTTCAATTGCACATTTATTCTTGATTCT
>NC_134486.1:59844374-59939374 GCF_040206685.1 Ascaphus truei | reverse complement strand
AGACCTGCAGAAGGCTACCTAGTTCCTTGGCATCTAGACTTGAGTATGGCAACTTACTCTATCCTCTATCTTGGCTTTTTAGGCAATTCAGAATAGAACCAATTCAGTGGATCCCTGAGAGAACTTCGCTGACATACATCTCAAAACAAATTTCTCCATATCAGCCAACCAGACAACTCCAGTCAACCAACAATGCACTCCTCAGTGTTTCTCGATTCGATTCCACCAGGACTGGACAAAGAGCATTCTCAGCAGAAAGACTCAGACTTTGGAATAAGTTCCAATATGAGGAAAGCTCCAACTTTTCAATAAATCACTTTTAGGTGCATTCCAAGTTGAATGTAGGGGGTCCCCGGGAGTGAACCATGTTCATTCTAGCTCTGGGTAACCCCTGGTCCCTGAGATACACACCGCGAAAGGCGACAATGTGACTTCCTGGTTACTTAAATCTCCCGTGTTATGACTGAGCCACTGATTGAGCTACTGATTGAGCCACCTGTCCTGTAGCAGGGATATCCAGGAAATGTGACCTTTGGTGGCCCTTGAGGACTGAAGTTGGCCCCCCCCTGCTTTAAGGCATGTCTCGGAACGCTCCAATATTTTACTTGATTTAATATACTACATAAATTTGCACTAGGGAAATCATATTGGATCTTTGTGCAGGTTACAGTAAAGTATATGCAGCAGCACCTATCAACTCGTACATTTTTGGAAGAAAGTACTGGCAGATTAGGTAAATGTAATATATGTAAGAGATAGCATGACTGGCAGATTTGACAATTTTGCCACGGTCCACAAGTTATATTTTGACATCCTTTGTCAGTGTTTTAAAATGTATTCAATATGCTGCCAGCCTCATAAAAATAACAAAGGGAGTCTTCAGATTTTCATCTGTAACTGACACACCTTGTGCCGAACTATGAAACCCTAATGCCACTGAGGGTATACAATGTATACAGGTTTCACTGCAAGATAACTAGTAACGTACACCTAAGGAGCAATGCAGTGACAGTTACAAAGTATCAGTGATTGGAGTTAAACTTTAAAACATTAGTCCAAGCTGCTGTTTAAAAACAAAACAAAAAAAAATCATCTTTAATATGTGCATCAATACAATCCACACAATGATAAGTAATTAGCTAAGTTGCCGATTGATCCGTTCTCCTGTGATCGATCGGCAAAGATTCAGCTCGGAGGTTCACTAAATGGCTGTCAGTGCAGGAGAAGAGGACCAAAGATGCAAAGTTCTATTGGGAAGATCATGTGACCAGGCAGTCACTAGATACGATTGGTGCACTGCTAGCGAGAGGGCTGCGCTCAAAAAGGGGTGTGCTAGATCCTGTTTCAGAAGAGGAAGGAGGTGTGACTTTGTAAATGGTTGCTATAGATATAGAAAATGCTTATTACATTATAAAAATGTCATTAACAGTGGTTTAAAAAAAGCGTATTTTCTCATAGTACAGAGCTGATTTATTAAAAAAAGCACATGTAGGATATTGCGTAGTTTACAGCTTTAAGACATGTTGAAAGAAAACAGACAAACAATAGCCAATGTATTTAAGTTTGTCAGTTCTTCATACAGAGGAAAGCAGATATCCTCAAATTCTTCTCCTTTTTTCAATAGGTGTCTATTTTTTTCCTTTCAATATACACAAAAATATTGTAGTACCCATTTGCATAGAGATTCTGTGGGGCTTATTCAATAAAGTGTGATAGTGCCCTTCAAGTTAATAGGAGTTTCCATGCAGTAGTGCAGAATTGACACTATCTCACTTTATTGAATAAATTCCTGTGTGCATTGTATTACCCTCAGGAGCAATCATTGCATCTTTAAGGACATTTTTTAAGTAATTTCCAGAATGAGCCAGCATCAGTCATGCAGATGTAGCCCTTTTTCTGATGCTCCCAAAGGGACTACGGGTAACTGCACGCATCTGTGGCTCCAGGAGATCTGAGCCTCCGCTAGCTGGGAGCCTGGGGTTATACCTTATTAGCGCAGCGCCTCCACTTACCCAGGATCCCCGTGATGTGAGATTCCCCTGGGCAAGAAATACAAAAACACACATATGATGCAACCAACTTTACTGTAACGCAACAGTACCTTATCACTTTATAATGAACCGTGGTAATAACACATGACATAAACCTCATACTATAACGCAATATAACCTTAGTGGCTCGGCCACTCTCATCAGGAGTAACGTCTCCATCCCCTCACCGCGTGCCCCACACACCGTGTCCATGTATGGTAATATATTTGTATAGGCTCAGTCCCTTGGCCACTTCACTAGTGTCCCCAAAGAGTTACGCCTAAGGCGGGATCAGCGCCTGTTGACCGGTGTTGGTGCACTTGATGTAAAAAATACCTTCCGGTCACGGCGGTGACCGGTAACTGTAGAGGGAGAGAGGGAGTGGCCCGGTATTAAAGGGGTTGCACCCCATTTGGCCACCCCTGACCGCACCAGGGAGACAAGGGGTTAACTGGGCTGAGGTCCAGAAATGTGATGTAACCCTTGTTATGACATGTAAATGTATTTCCCCTGTTCCATTGTAATGTCTGGTTACTCAGTGTTTGCATCACACACACACTAGAATCCATCCGGGAGCACAAGGGTTAATAATTCTTTAATGATTATAGCTCTTTGTGTAGTTTTCCCGCCTTTTCGGACACCATTTTGCAGGTCCCCCATTGGCCGCCATTAGGGCTCAATGCATTTCAATAGGAATTTGTGCTGTTTTCGTCCTGTTTCCTGTAGTGACCAGCAGGTGGCGTCCGAGAGGGAGAGCGGCGGTTTCCCATTGAAAGTCAATGGGCTCATTGACTTCAATGGAGATGCCTCGAGGTAACCTAGTTGGCTGCCGTCCAGACCGCAAACCGCAAAGCGGATACAATGTCCTTCAAAAGAGCTAAAATCACTGGGTCAAGTTCAACGTCAATTAGCGGGGAAATAAACTGTTCTAGGGCACCTAGGGATAAAATTCTTTTTGCCCCTAGTTCCTAAGCGTCCCCCCACTCGACCACCACCGGGTCCCCGAATCCTGGACCCCCGATAAGGGTCGAACCAGATAGAGCGGGTCGCGCCATAGGCTTTGCCGGCGGCGGCAGAAACGGCTCAGAAAAATGAGAAAAGTGAGAAATGCTGAATTTTAGGAATCCATATCTCCGGTTCCGGAGGGTTCAGCGGATCAGGGTTTGGGGTATCTGTAGCCACTGCTCCGGCATCGCTGCAGAACCATCCTTGACCCGCTTGGACCAACCCGACGGAGTATGGAGCCCCTTGAAGTTCGGGACTTTTCCCATAGACTTCAATGGCAGAAAACCCCCATTGACTTCAATGGCGGCGATTTACCATTGAAAGTCTATGGCGGAGCTGCCCGTTGTTTTCAATGGGGATTTAGTGAAAAGCTGAGATTTCTTTTTCAATGGAGATTTTTGTATTAAAATGATTTAATGTGCATTGTGTAACTCCGGTTTCTTAGGTCGTAGCAAGTCGCTTTTTTGACCATATGGTGTCCCAGTTCTGGCAATGCGAACTGGGAAGTTTGGACCTGCTAAACCTAACGGAACCGGATATTTTAATACGTTTATGTTTTATGCTTAATAGTGTATCCTAAGGTAGGGATAAGTTCAAAAGGAAATTCTTTTGGGCCATAAGGTAGCAGATGGCCCTGGGGACGCCGCTATGTCTAGGATTTAAGTGCTGTTCAAAGAGTTTTATCACCCTCACTGTTTATCCGAAGCCCAAACCAGGGCAGGTCTTAAGTGTTCCAGTTAACACCTTTCAACAAAGGTTTTCCTGCCAGAACTCCAAAGGGTAGACTTTCTGGCATTCCTGACGTAAATGTGGGGCTTCAGAAATGAGACCCCCAGAGTTCTACTGCACATGTGCCAACTAGCAGGGGGGCATGGGTCAGAATGCTTTCCCACGTTAGTGAGTGGCTGGAGGTAATTGTAAACCAATCCCCTGTGCTTAAGGTTAAGAATAGAAGGAGAATGGTTTATAAACTGCTGTCCACCCATATATCCTTTGTCTTCGTTTGCTGATATGGTTACCTGATATCACCTGAATGATTTCCTCACTGCTGAAAGAAATGCTACATCATACTTCTCATTCCCCAACCCTTAAGTAAGTGTACTTCTTGTTTGTTACTGTATTATCTGTTGTGTTCACCTTTATTCTAAGGAATAAATACAATTTATTATATCTTAAGCCTCGTTCAGTTCAAACCCAATTATTTTTGTGTAATATTAATAAGCCTGTGGAAGCTATCGTCACAGTAACAACTTTGCAAAGGGTCAGACAAATCAGCGGCCTGCCTCCTGGGTCTCAATGTCCAGCCGTCTGGTCCCAAACGACTCGCCACAACCGCAACTCTGTGCTTTGTCCCTATCTGGTACTCAGTAAGGGTGATGCTCGCTACCACTATAGGGCGTCCCTGCAGCACAGCAACCTACGGTGACTTCAGGGAATACTCTTAGGGCCTGCGGGGAAGAACTGTCCTATGCAGGCGGATCACTGACCCCCTGCACCCACACTACCTCTTCCTTCACCTCCCGGATCCCCTCTCACTAGCTCAACCTAATACCTGCAGCAACTCACTGCACTCAACCTGGTGTCTCCTTGTCAGCGCACACAACACTGACAGCTGTGTCACTGACAAGGCTCCACACCCCACACGCACCTAAGGGCTGGGTCCCTACCTTAGGGGTCGTCCCTCAGTACCTACCCACAACCTTAATAGGGATTGGGGCCTGCCTGGGACCTGGGGATTTCCTTACCTGGTGTAGGAGCCACTTGCTCCCTACACCCTTCCTCCCCCTTCCTGCTCCCAGCTCCAAATGCCGTTGCCCTAAGCCCGCGAAATGTATGTATCCCTGTGCTAGGGAATCCTGGCCTCTCATTGGCCACTTGGGGTGCTTCGCCCTAAGCCTCATGGAGTTGTAGTCCCGCAGAGGCCTCTATAGCATTGGGGCCGCGTGCGCGCTTCTCCTGCGCATGCGCGACTCCCTAATGGCCGTCGCAACTCCCTAGCTTCTCTTGCGCATGCGCGATCATGGCGCATGCGCGCAACTGTAATGGCGGCCCCCGCTAGCCGGGTGCGCCGCAGAGCATCGGAGCGCTCCCTGCTCCGGCCCCCACCTTCTCGGCGTGCCGCCGAGCCCGTTGCTGCCTTTGGCGGCAACCGCGACCGCGTGGGGTAAGTACAAGGGGGTCGCTGAGGCTAAAAATAGACCGGGGCTACACAGAGAACTGATGTATATTTGGAGTAATACATTTTTTCATATACTGTAATTGCTTTTATTTATGGACTAGATAATACTAGAACAATAACACAATTGCTTAAACAAATACGTTATTAGCAGTTCAAATATATATTTTTTGTACTTCAGTTAGTGTCTGAAACATAAATAAAATCTGGTTAATTTCAGAATTAAGAATGTGTTCTTAAAAATTTTTTTGTCTGATTAGGAGGGATTCCTCCTGAAAAACTTAATCCCTCTACAAAAGTTTTTGCAAAACTATTAATGAAAACAAATGTATATAATCAGCATTCTTTCTGTTTTCTTTCACAATCAAACTGCCCACTTTTCCTGATTTATCATTGAGATTGCGACATTTCCAAAGTTCTGGCTGGTCTCCTAACTCCTGGCAAGTCAAAGATCAAAGAAGATCTAATTTTTCTTTCCAAGATCTTCTTGTAAGAACCTTGACAAGCACAGCAAATGTTTTATCTGAAATGTCTTCTATGAGAAACCATACAAACATAAGTAAATATTCACAATGGCATAATGCTTACTAAATGACAGAATTACTTTCTGCAGGATAGCTTAATAAAATATACTAGGATAGTTAAATCTTTGCACTGTGAAAAAAATGTGCACAGCAAGTTTTATTGTAACTTCAAAGAACTCTAGGTACAGGACTGCATCATTTCTATTTCTGGCAGGTCTCCCAGTTCAGGGGGTAGTGTTGTGTTTTTTGCAGAGAAAAACTTTGTCCGTGAGTCATTTAATAAAAATGTTAGAGTTCACAGTGAACCTGAGTTTTTAGCTCACCCATGGGTAGATACTCAAAGTTTCGTTAGATATGGGCTACTAACGTGACATTACCTTCAATAGGTAACGTCCGTTCACTTCCCTGAGTTTAACGGGCATCTACAAAGCTCAATATATGCAAAAATAATAGGCATTAGGCCACTCATTTGCATATGCCTAGCATGCCGTTAGCAAGCTAACGCCATGAGACAGTCCCTGGAGCTAATTGGCTGTAACGCTGGCTCGCATTAGCCATATCCTAAGGAAGATGCCTGGTGTATATTGCAATGCAATATATACCTGGCATCTGCCTTCCAAATATAAACATATTTATTAACCCCTTGGAAGCCATAGTGGCCATGAAGGCATGCATTACGCATGCCTTCATGACCACTAAGGTAACCAAGGGGTTAATAAAAATACCCTACTACCCATTATATGTCATAGTGGTATAACCGCTATGGTATAGAAGGAATAAACCACCTCCCCCCTCCTCATCTCTCCTGTAATCCCCCTGGGCAGCCTAACCTCCCTCCAGGGGCACCTACTGCCGTAACCCAGACCCCCTACCGTCACCCCCCAACAAACCTATAACTCTCCCTCCCACTAGACTAATGGTCAATAGCTGGAAGGATTGGGCTTCGGTCCCACCACTGTGATGAGACGGGTGACGCGCCTCACACCGAGGTTGCACACAGGCACCGTGCTATCCATACCAGGATCTGGCTTAGGCCCCACCCACGCAACGCATCACTTGACGCCACAGAGAACGTCCCTCATGATCAGGTGACTACGTGCCGGTGCCGCATTACCAGGGACACGCGTGGGGTTAATTCTATCTACAAATACTCCACACCTGCGGTACACTCCACCCCTGCTTATTAGTGCACAGAATACCTCTGAACACTCATTGCTCACAGCTTTGTGCACCCCTGCCATTGGCTGCCTGTCCTTTATATGCTCAGCCATCTCTGCTGCAAGTTGGCTGAGCATAACCAATGCTTTGTGACGTACTGCTTGCCTCAAGCACCCTGCTGCCTTTCCTTGCCTTGTGTATTCTGCCTTGCCTCCACGTAGTACCCTGACCTCGGATTTTACCTGGACTTCTGCCTTCTCTGACCCATGGCCTCGGCTTGTATTTGGACTTCCACCTTCTCTGCATAAAAGTAGTTTATGGAAAGAACAGTTTTGGGCTAGTTTATTTCCAGATGTAAGGGGTGGGTTACTATATGACAGGCTCAATACATTAGCAGATGTATTAGATGAAGTTCTCAATCACACAACTACAACCATTAAACCAAGAACAGGTTCAGATTAGGCTTATGGCCTTACAAAACAGAATGGCTTTAGACTATGTTTTAGCGTCTAAAGGAGGGGTATGTGGCCTAATTAAAGAACAATGCTGGGTTTTCATCCAAGATCAGAGTGGTAATATACAACAGGAACTAGACGAAACAGAAGAGATTCAAGAAAGGCTTAGAAAGGGAAGTGACACAGAATATGATCCTTTGGGGCTAGGTGGATGGCTTGGATCACTGGGTGCAAAACTGATGAATGCTTTGCTGTGTGTTAATGGTATTTGTTGTCATATATGTGTGTTTCACTTGCTGCAAAGGTATGATCCACAAATGTGCTACCCCCTCTTCCAATTTGATGCCACTCTTTGCAGATGCTAGAAACAGCAGTCCCCTGAAGAAAGAAGTTGCCGATCACAATGATTTAACTCTGAAAGACATTCTGACCAGAGCGCTATACGACACTATGACAGTAGAGGGCAGGCACCCTCTCCCTCTTACTCCGGTGTATACCTTCAAGCACTAACATGGCGCCCAATGTGGGGGTGGAGCACCCCATTATACAATATGAGTCTCCCTATGTGTCTCTGAACTAACATCATACCCATAATTCTCAAAAGCAATGTTTTAAGAATAAGAGGAGGGACTGAGAAAGTTGAGAGGGGGGAGGGGTTGTCTGAAGTGAACAGCACTAGGATCTTACCAGCCATTTTTGTGTGTCATCAATTTTGTCTCCTGTCTGCATGAAAGCTGCATGGAATTCAAGTTTGAGTTTTGAAATAAATATTTTTATTTTTATTCTTTTGCTCTCAGAACATTTTGTTGATAATAAGTCAGCTAGCTAGCTGCAAACCTTGAAGAGAAGATAAGCCGTTGTGAAACTAGAATTAAGATAACAGTCACTTCTCACATTTAAAGTGGTAGAAATACAGGGGAAGGGTCTCGTGGTCAAATTTACCCCTGTAAGAAACATACAAACATAGCAGACTCCGGCGTACTGTATGTAGAGGAAAGGTTACGAGCTTGCATAATGATTTTCTAGCTGACTCAATTAATTTTTTGTTATTCTTATGCATTTTGTTATTAAATTAATGTTCGCATATTCATATTTGTTTATCTTATATGCATACTGTATGTAATGACGCACAAGCCACCTCATAAAGGGAGCGTGAGCTTTAGTATTAGGGTATAAATATGTCTTGTAGGCCATATACCTGTCAGAGAGCTTTTGTTTATAAGCTGTCTCCTGTGTGCACCTGTATGCAAATAAATTCATTTGTTATTCTGCAATTTAACCCTCAGATTGTATTTGTTATTCACGCTTTTCACAGTATGATGCCAAAACTGGCCATAATTAATGGACAACAAGTCATGTATAGTTGATTAAAAGTGTTATTTATAAAGTTTGAAATGTTCATTTATATTGTACATGTCGTTCGTTATTTTTCTACCAGTTAATATTTCATACATTTTTGCATTGTTTAAACCAATGAGTTTTTTTTTATTATCAGGAAAACATAGTATGTAATATCATTATAGCAATCATAAATGCACAATCACAGCAACTTTACAGTATCTTACATTTACAACAAGAATTCTTTTAAATACAAGATCAAAAATTCAGATTAAACACATTTAACTTGGTTACTTGATGATAACAATTATTACACACTGTATTGCCAGGGGACAGCACCTTCTGCATTAAAATAATCTTTCAATGAATCAAAGACCAATTTTACCCACTTCCAGCAGCACTATTTGCCCTGGATCTGTGCTGTTTGGTAGTAGAGAGTGGCCCAGGTTCACTGCCAGACCCAGCATCAGTACTGCCTTCCAAATCCATAACAATATTCTGCAGTACAGCAACACATTGCACTATTCTCACTTCATTTGGCACAGATGTTTCATTAGCTTTTAAGAGTAATCGCCACTTAGCAGTCATAATACCAAAGGCACACTCTTTGCCGCGTCTTGCCCTTGATAGTCTGTAATTAAATATTTCTTCTTCTCTTGTCAATCCTCGATGACTGTATGGCTTCATGAGGTATGTGAGCAACGGAGAGGCCTCGTCCGCTAACAGCACATGTGGTAGCTTTTGGCTTGGACACCAGGGTAATTTTTTTTTCAAAAGGCAACAGTAATGTCTTATCCGTTGAAACAGTGATGATGCTCTAAACACCCCACCATCGCTTTTTTTACCGCACGCTCCGACATCAATAGCATAGCAATAAAACTACAATTTGCGTCTGCAACAGCTTGCAAGACAATTGAATGGAAATGCTTGTAATTGAAACACATGGATCCAGCATTTTTGGGGTGCTTCATGCGAATATGTTTGCCGTCAATACAGCCAACACAATTGGGAAAATTCCATTGCCCGTAGTAATCACCAGCTACATGACGCAATTGTTGAACACTTGGTAATGGCATATGCTCAGAATGGAACGCATTGTAAATTGTAATGCATGTCTCGTTAACAATCTTTGCCACTGTACTTTTACCCATCTTAAATGAGAATGCCAAGCCACGAAAAGCTGTTCTTCCAGTAGAAAGAAATCTATAACAATAATTTTTTTTTTTTAAATTACAATTAGGTTTATAATTGTCACGCTTGTGCTCTCCTCACAAGCGCAGGGAAAAAGGGAAGGACCCGTTAGCAAGGTGGGGAGGCCACAGGGGATACGAAGGGAGTAAGTTGCCGCGCAGCTGGGGATTGGCGCACGTAGTCACGTGACTGCGCCGCGCGCATGAGAATGCGCGACGCGTCCGGAGGTGCAGTGCCTGGCTCAGAGAAACGACTGATCCAGCTGCATGTGCGTGCATGCTCTGACAGCAGAGCGGGAGTGCGCGTGTTCTCAGGCACCAACGCGGGGGTTGTGGGAAGCCAATGCTTCAGCACAGGAGTCTGGAAATGGAAACCAGGAAACATGGAACATGGGCATGGAGTCCAGAGCACAAGGTAACATCCAGAGAAGGATTGCTTCTTGGAGAACGTCCAGACTTCTTAAAGGCATAGTGACAGAAACAGCAAGGTGCAGCGAAACTAAACATAACATAAGGGTTCTTAGTCTAATCCATTGGCCAAGGAATTATAAGCCTGCTACCACATCAAGGTGAACCCTACTAAGCAGGTACCTACACTACCCGACGGTAAACTAACCTCAGTAGTATAAGAGTGACTGTCCCAGTCTTCCGGAATCCAAAGGAGATGAGTAAGGTCCCAAGGAGGTCCAGGCAGGAACAGCGTGCGATGGGTTCTAGCAGGCACCAGGGCAGGCAGCAAAAGACTAAATGCAAAGAGAAAGTTAAAGTGAGGCTTAGGCCTGGACCCCGCTGCCTACTACAGCATCCGCTGTGGCGGACGCTGTACGGACGAGAGCCCTCCCCTCAATGGCGCCGGGCCCGCTGTGAGGGGGGGCCGCAGCGCTGGGGCGAGAGTTGCTCCTGCTCTCAATAGAATTGAGAGCAGGACTCGCGTCGAGCGATACGGCACGCCCCCCGGCGGTTCAGCCAATGAGGGCGAACCTGCCGGGTGACGTCATGGCCGCGCCCCGTCACTCCCTCGCCACGCCCCCCCCCCCCGGTTTCTCTTCCTGCAGTGAGCTGCAGACCAGGGAATCGGCTGCACGCGCCGCCAATCTCGCGGGCGCGCGTTGCAGCGGAGATACCGGGGCCTTAGCCTTACTTCCTGTCAGGAGGAAGAGGGCAGGATTTGCCAGGAAGCAAGATGGCGTTGCTTGCTTCAGAATCCTTAAAGACACAGGATCTTGACTCGCAGCTAGAGGGCGGCGATCAGAAGTAAACAGGTAAGGAACGAACACGCTGCAGGAGGCGTGTTCCACGCATCGTTACAATAATCAATAAGTAAAACAAAATGTAGTTCTATTGCTTTATTTTTTAGAAGTAAAATAAAAAAG
The DNA here is from genome assembly GCF_040206685.1 of Ascaphus truei. Lineage (NCBI taxonomy): Eukaryota > Metazoa > Chordata > Amphibia > Anura > Ascaphidae > Ascaphus > Ascaphus truei. The sequence continues at coordinate 59,928,125 of NC_134486.1, read as the reverse complement.
GGAACATAAAAAAACATTAGTATAAATTAATGTTAATAAAATAGCTTTGTTTATTAATATATATCAATCTCTTAACAGTCCCACCGACTTTAACCATAAATAATCAGTTACCATAAAAAAATTAAAAAAATAATGTAAACATGCATACCTATAAACTAAATAATTTATTTCATTAATTGATATCATTATATTAATAACACATACATTTCTCTTAATATCAGTAGCAACACTAACCTTATTGTCAGCACGAGACTTTGTTCAGCATTAATTATGAGACAAAAATGAATCTGCACAGGGGTTATCTTGTCTTTGATCCTTTGCAAAATATAGTGAAATGTAGTTTTGGACATTCTCATAAACTCCAACATTTTTTTATCATAATTGCGCAGTACATTATATAAAGTGGCAAATTCACCAGCTTTTAAGCGCTCTCGATTAATTTTGTGAACACTAATTTCTCGCCAATCAAAAATGATTGTTTTTAAATACATACTTTCACACAGCATCATTAAAACCATACGGTTTTTCCTTTGTATTAAGGACAGCGCCTTGTTTTTTTGCCCGTCTCCTCCGCCAGGATATTTATGGAAGTGAAGTTCCGGCCTTCACTTTCTTGACACGCCCCCACGTCGCAACAACTTTTTTGGCCTCTGCCTCCCTGATGTTTAGGGAAGGGACATTCTGGCCGTCACTTCTTTGACACGAACCCAAATCATATCATGGTTTTTGGCCTCAGCCTCCCGGATGTTAAGGGAAGGGACATTCTGGCCGTCACTTCCTTGACACGCGCCCCCCCCCCCCACGTCATAACAGCACCGCCCCCTCGCTCGTGTACAGAATATTTTACAGGCCACACATCGCCAGAGAGGAAAGCGAGCACGAGACTGGTAGCGCTGTAGCGCTCTTGCTCGCTTTCACTATGGAAAAAGCCTAATCCTCCCAGCCTCAGCATCTGTCCCAGCAGAAGAGACGAAAGCCTGCTCAGCTATGTCAACTGTTTACTAGTTTAGCTTATATGGTTGAGTTATGCAGTTTGTAATGTGTATTTATTTGAAATTGCAACATGCTCAAGGCATTATGTTAGGTAACGCGTCACAAACTCACGTGCGCCAATTAGTCTTGTTTCCAATGCTCATGTGCAGTGTTTTAACGCGCCAGTGCTGCGATAATCCCTGTTGATGCCGGTAACGTTACAATGGTTGTTTTGCTAATGATGTCCTTTTTGCATCTCATTAGCTTTGAGGATACCCGTTAAACTGAAGGGGAAAAAAGTCCGTCCCCGATTTCGATTTATTAGTGCAAAATGTGCGGATTTCTGTGGATTTCCCCCTTGCCTTATATCCACCTCTCATCTATAGAGAGTCCTGGAATATCTTAACTCCTACACTAGCCCATCAAGATATGTCCCTTTGTGTATACTACTCTTGTGATATTGTGGGTTTCTCACTTTTTTAGTGGCTGGAGTTCCCTAAAGTTTTCTTCTTCTATTCAGTTGATGGCTTCATGATTTATTTCCATGAAGGTAAGGATTTGACTGGTACGAATTCTCTTTTTTAGTGCTTATCTGAAACTGAGCATCCACAGACAGATAATAAACCGATCAAACAGTAACTTATTTTAGTCATTCAAAGCACCTGCATTCTTTTTGTTTCAAAATCTGTTTGAGAGACAACTTATTCTCTGAGGGATTCTTCCCTCACCTACTCTTGAGCAGAAAAAGGCCAGGGGACAAGCTTGAATGGCTGGCATTGGACAAAATAAATATAAGAATGGATAAGTACATTTGTTTATGTTTTGTGTCTGGGCTCTGAGCCAATCATATTCCTGAAGTTTGCTCTGGCTGTCAAAAGATGAAAAGAGGGTCGAGATCCAGATCACAAAATAAAATCAATTTATTTTTCATGCGTTAGAGATGCAAACTTTTGTATTGTGTATTTGCCAGAAGGAATAAACAATCGTGACAGAGTTTATATATTATTCTTAAAATAATGTAGTTATCATCAGCTCTTTCCACCACCAGAAAAACAAGCAAACTAGATTATATAAACAAAATATATATATTAACCTGGACATTTTTTTTTTTAGCTAGAATGGGTATAATAAAGACTTTCAAATTCCTTAAAGACTATAAATCCATTATAGGAGGGAATTATTTAAAATGTAAGAATAGATTAATTAAAGTACAAGAAGTGCTCGTCATTGGATAAATTCATGAGTGTTGCAATACTTGCAGTCATAATTTTGGAGTGCTGGATTTACATTGGGCATATTTACCCAGAACTATTTTCTCCACCATATTAAAGTATTTTCTGAGTATCACACTTGCTGTGTCATGCCCTAATAATTGTTGGATAACTGAAGTAAAAAAGAGTTTGTCAGTTAAGCTTGGGGCATAGGTGTTGCAGAGAAGCAGTACTGCTCTGCATATTTGGATCTTCAGAATAACTTATCTATTGTTAGAGTCTGACTCTTTGGGCCTCATGCAGAGAGCAGCGCTATATAGAATTGGAGAGGGGGAAAAATTGTAGCTTTTTTGGAGAGTTTTTTTCTCCATATGCAGAAAGGGCAGAAAACTGCATTAACAAGCCTTTCTGCATATGGAGAGTTTCAACCAGCGCTATAAGCGCTGTTGAAACTTGTAGGGAAAAAATTGCGTTTTTTTTTTTTCCCCTCCACCGGCCGCGGAGCGCCAGCTGCTTGGTGGAGAGGAAAAATGTTGAAAATCGCGCCATTTTTTTGGCGCGAACAGCCACTAGATGGCGATCGCGGCTCTCTGCATACGGCAGAAAAAAAAACTGGAGAGATTAGAAACTCTCCAGCCGCGCGGCGAATTTGAAAGAAAAAAAAAAAAAAATGGCGCTTTTTTTAAAACTTGCCGGTTTCTGCCTCTCAAGGCAGAATTCGCCAATTAATGCCGCTTTCGCTTTTTGCGCTGCTCTCTGCATGAGGCCCTTAATCTGGTAGACCAGTCCTTACCAAGATTACTCCTCCCTTCTTTTTGGACCTAAACTATAAAAATCAACTTTAATGGATCCAAATTGTTTTTAGTTTTTTAGAGGGCGTGAGGTAGGTCTCTTGCCGAAACGTGGTATTGGCTTTTAATGATTTTAGATTTGCCTCCTTTTAGCAAGGGGGTTAATGGGTTATTCCCATATTGTAGTTCCTGGCATATTCTGTAGGCCTGGATAACTTTGATATTGTCTTTGAAGTCAAGCATTTCTAGGATTGCTGCAAGGGGCAAGAAATAGGGTTGCCAGGTGGCTTGTCCAAAAATACTGGACACCCACGCCCCCCGAACACATATAAAAAATACCCCCATGCCCCCCAAATGCATATAAAAAATACCCCCACGCCCCCCAAATGCATATAAAAAATACCCCCACGCCCCCAAATACATTAAAAATATACCCCCACCTCCCCCCAAATACATTTTAAAAATACCCCTACCTCCCCCAAATACATTTAAAAAATACCCTCACCTCTCCCAAATACATTTTTTTAAATACCCCCACCTCCCCAATACATTTAAAATATACCCCCACCTCCCCAATACATTTAAATTATACCCCCACCTCCCCAAATACATTTAAAATATACCCCAACCTCCCAATACATTTAAAATATAAGTCCACCTCCCCAATACATTTAAAATATACCCCAACCTCCCAATACATTTAAAATATACCCCACCTCCCCAATACATTTAAAATATACCCCCACCTCCCCAATACATTTAAAATATACCCCAATCTCCCCAATACATTTAAAATATACCTCACCTCCCCAATACATTTAACCTACATTAGCCTAAAGGCAACAATAGTACATCCATAGGGCTACCCCTCAGGGAACCAGATTACAGGCATACCCCGCTTTAAGTACACTCACTTTAAGTACACTCGCGAGTAAGTACATATCGCCCAATAGGCAAACGGCAGCTCACGCATGCGCCTGTCATCACATCCTGAACAGCAATACCAGCTCCCTACATGTACCGAAGCTGTGCGCAAGCGGGGAGACTATAGAGCCTGTTACACATGTGTTATTTACATCAGTTATGCACGTATATGACGATTGCAGTACAGTATATGCATCGATAAGTGGGAAAAGGTAGTGCTTCACTTTAAGTACAGTTTCGCTTTACATACATGCTCCGGTCCCATTGCGTACGTTAATGCGGGGTATGCCTGTATACACTCCACTAATACTGTATATGAAAAACAATAAAACATTTAATATATGATCTAGACAATGACACAAGTGATATTATATACAGTGTAAATATAAACAATAAAATATCCCCATATGTGAGGCTGCCCATTTGTCAGGCTGATACAGCTACAGTGAGCTGAATACCCCTGATGGAACAGAGGGCCTGCAATTCTAGGTTTAAATTGCACTCCTCTATTATACTTTCTTTCAAGCTATTCTCATTTTAAGAAAAGTATTTCCAAAGCAGACAGCAAAATAAAACCCAGCCGGAGGAAGGTGGCACAAATTATTGTCAATGAATTATGGAATAGCAATGCTAATTTAAAATCAGTGTAAAGGAATCATAGTTATATTATAATTATCTATCCGTTCTTCCAATAATTGATACAGGGTGAGTGAGCTATATACAGAACATGTAGTAACATCTGCGAGCACTGGTTATAAAATGAGCACTAGGCTTTTCGTGTGTGTGTTTTAACAATAGTAAATGTCAGCAGAAATAATCTAACACTAATGATAATGTTCTCATACTTGTTATGTGTTAATTTACCAGGGGAATCATGTCACACAAATGTACTGAACACAATTTAACATAAGTGACACTAATACTGCATATGCTCGGTACCACCACAACAGCTTCCCCATTCTAGAAACAAATAATACATATGCATAACGTAGCGACCAATTAAACACCCTTAATTAAATTAAACTTCAGCCTGTAATTACCAACACTGTGCTGTGCACACCTGTTTTGCAACCAATTTCAAGTCTGTGTTTGCACTGATGGTGCTGAAGCACAGTGTACAATGACAATGCTAATAATATATAAATTACTGTTATTCAAAACTGTTTTGTATCTCAAGAATTTTCTGCATTAGTAATAAAAGGATGTTCAGCTACGTTGCTTTTTTGTGCCCAAATATATAGCTAGAAGTATCAATAATCACTGCTCAATGTAACCAATCAAGTTATTTGGCTTGATTCAAAATTGTCTTTAAAACAATAACAAGAGGAATGTCCAGTTAATACCAAGGGGGTAAATAAGTTCTTTGACAAGTTCAAACACTGACTCTGACTAAGGCAGCGCTTATAGTGCCAGCGATGCGACGTTGCGTCAAAACAAATGCATTGCTGCCATCACGTGCACTTATAGTAAGCACGGCGCGATGGAGCGACGGCTTAGTCGCGATCGCTGGAAGTCATCTCTATTTGATTTTTCCAGCGACCGCAGCCTGACGTCACAGTCGCCAGCACTATAAGCGTAGCCTTTGGGCCTCATGCAGTAAACAGCAATTAGCCACTTATCGTCCAAAAAAACCTACTGCTATTCAGTAAGCCCTGATATATCGGCGATAAGAGAGCTTTTCGGCAAAAAAAAAAAAACGGCAAACGCGCGGCGAGAAGCCACTTATTGCCAGCTTGTCAAACTTGTGATATTCTGTGTGTGTGTCACTGTGTGTGTTTGTGGGTCACTGGGGAAGGTGTGTGTGTGTATATATATATATATATATATATATATATATATATATATATTTTGTTTTATATTAATATATATGTTTACTTGCATACACACGTGTATTAATTAAAAAAAAAAGACATGCTGTGAGAATAAATGATTAATATTGTGCACACAAACACACATTGCGGTAGCGGCGCGAACACTTACGTTTCGAAGTCTTCCCCGCTATCACCCAGCTCTAAACTCACTGCCGTGCGCACACGCGGCCCTTGCATACAATGGCTGGCTATCCACAGCCAACTATAAAAGTGCTGTGTGCGCGCACGGCGCAGCGCGCACACACTATATTACAGGCCTTAGAGTTAAAATCCCCTTGCAGCTGTGTGTGGGAGCACCTCCCCAAACGAGGCCTCCAAGACGGGAAACCCCAAGACAACAAGAAAAGACACCCACAAAGCGCACCAGGAATTAATACATACCCGTAAATAGAATATATAAATAAAATAATTCCAAAGCGGAATTGATGTAATCAAATCTTTTATTAAGAGGTCTTACTAGACCATAAAAATTAACCCTACACAAGACAAGCGGTTTCAACACCGCTATAGTGTAGTGTGTACACACCTACTATGTGTATACACATAACATACATACAATAAACACATACAGAGACTAACAAGTCTCAAATACCACCAAACAGGCAATAAAACCCCCAAGTAAAGTGAGATGCCAATGCTGGGCGATATAACGGAACTGAGGGAGACAGACACTAATCAGAGGAGCGTGAGCAGGAGCCGCCTCTCCCGGTCGCCCTATTATTTCTGGCGTCAATTCTGTTATTATCTCATTTGTTCCTTTATGTAGATTTTTATTTGTAACCACTTGTTATGTCACTCCCCTCGCATCTTAAGGACACCACCATGGTCTTACAAGTCCCGAGTGACTTTCAGTGGCATGAGGGGTATAGATTGGCCATGTTAGATGTCCAAGCTCTATATACGAGCATTCCTCACTCAAAGGGGGTGATGGCAGTGGAATATTTTCTTATGTTACATCAGACATTACCACGTTCACAAATAGAGTTCGTAGATTGATTTGGAAATATTTATAGAAAATTGTTCCATCCATACAAAGTCCCATTTTAAAGAAACAAATGTTAACTCATATTTGCATCCTAATAGCTGTCATGACAGCAGATGGATAAGAAATATTCCATATAATCAATTTTTAAGGCTGAAAAGGAATAATACGAAGGAGCAACATTTTGACGAACAGGCCAACTTCCATAAGGAGAGATTCCTTGGGAAGGATTATGATGGGGATTTAACCAATTTATCACTGGAACGAGTGAAAAAGTGCCAGTCTTTGTTAAAATATAGTAATAACTCTGGAAAATAGGAGCCTGTCTTACAGAAAGGGACGTGTGTAAAATGTGTGGCGGCTAGAAAAGCACCTGTGTTTATAACACAATTTAATAGGGCCCACAGTTTGATTAAGCATGTCCTGTGTAAGCATTGGAGTGTTCTTAAAATGGACACATTATTGGGTCCTTTGATAAAATCTAAACCGGATGTGGTGTTTAGACGGGCACAAGATTTAAAGGGCTTATTAGCCCCAAGTCAAGTCCCGCCATTGAATAAGGTACCCAGTGATATTAGGTCCTGCTTGGGAATTGTAGGTAACTACAAATGCGGGAAATGTTAGATAATAGATAAACAGGTAACATCATTGGTTACAAAGAGAACATACAAAGTGAAGAATTTCATAAATTGTCTTACTACACATGTAGTGTATGTGTTACAATGCCAGTGTAATTTACAATACATTGGCAAAACCAAAAGGGCATTTAAACTACGAATGATGGAGCACCTAAGAAATGTTAAAAATATCCCAAAATTAATGGCCAAAGGACAACCTTTGACTCTACTCTTAAAACATTTTAAGGAAGTCCATGAATGTGATCCGAGTTCCATTTGGTTTATGGGGATCGAACGTATCCCACGAAATTCTAGACAGGGCAATAGAGATCTCATTTCTATTAAAGAAGGAGCAGTATTGGATCTATACATTTGATTCCAAATATCAAAAAGGTTTTAAGGAGCTAATAGAGCTCACAACCATTTTTAAGGTAACTGTGTTATGTTTGTAGAATATGTATCTTTTAATTATTTATAGTTTATCTAAGAAGTTTTTATTGCTGTCATTCTTGTGCATGTTTGACTAACAATGTCTTATCATACTGTTTCTACTGGTGGGCTGTCAATCTGATGGTAGGGTGGTGCTTACGACCTGATTGGCTGTCTTATCCTTCTTATGCGCGAGTGGCCTCCAAAATGACCTCCTGATGATGCACGCTGTTGCGAAACGAGTTGAGGTCACGAGAGGCCACTCAACGCGCTCACCGATTGGCTGAGGCAGAGAACCAGGAAGTTCAGGCGGTGTATCGATCTCCGCGGCTGGTGCGGTCCCGACATTTAAGCGCCAGCAAGAGGCTCCAACTCGTACTCTTCTGGTTAGTGTCTGTCTCCCTCAGTTCCATTATATCGCCCAGCATTGGCACCTCACTTTGCTTGGAGGTTTTATTGCCTGTTTGTTGGTGTTTGAGACTTGTTAGTCTCTGTATGTGTTTAGTGCATGTATGTTATGTATATATAGTAGGTCTGTACACTACTTCACTATAGCAGTGTTGGAACCGCTTGTCTTGTGTAGGGTTACATTTTATGGTCTAGTAAGACTTCTTAATAAAACATTTCATTACATCCATTCCGCTTTGGAATTATTTTATTTATATATTCTACTTACGGGTATGTACTAATCCCTGGTGCGCTTTGTGTGTGTCTTTTCTTGTTATCTCTATTTGTAGACTATCTGTCTGACAGTGGATTGGTGGAGCCCCAAATCATTTAGAAATGGTTTTGTAACCCTTTTTTTAGACTGCTGAGCATCAATTTGTAGGTTGTGAGGCTACTAACAGCTCAAAACAGAGAGTGCAAAGAGAGTCAATGGGAGGTAGTAATAATATGGGACTGCTGAGGTAAGCAGCGAGGGAATTCCACAACGTGGGTGTGAAGAGGGTGAAAAGAGGTGAAGGAGACACTATAGGGCTGCGTGTGTAAGAGAGGAGTTCCAATGGAAACCGCTACCTGAGATCCTTGGAGTATAGAGAGCCTGGGTCAGCGCCTCTATGGATCCCTCATGTAGCACTCCTCAAGCGCAGCCCTCTCTGCAGAAGGAACGAAGCCGTCCTGGGTATCCTCTGCACGGTCTCGCATCAATGGCGCGGAGTTCCCGAGTGCCGGAAGTACGTAATAGTACATCCGGTCCGTCCGGAAAATTTTCCTCTCCCTGTAGACACGTGATTTCACGGGGGAGAATGTAATAGACGCCGACAACCACGTACCCTCAGATCCTCAGCGCGTCACTCCAATCAAGCAGTAGCAGCACACGAAGTAAAGATTGGAAAGGTGATTCGCAAATGTCCGAAAAAATGCACCAAAAGCTCACCAAGTGGAGCTTTTGGTGCATTTTTTCGGACATTTGCGAATCACCTTTCCAATCTTTACTTCGTGTGCTGCTGAGCATCAATAACTGCTTTTCTGTGGTTCTCAGAGACTTCTTTTGATTGTAGCATGACATCTTTCCACACACCTGTATGGTGAAGACCAAACTCACAAAGGTTCTGATCTTTATATAGGGTGGGGCCTCCTAAACTCACACTTGAAGATCTACCTAATAATTTAAATACCTGATTCTAATTATCCCCTTTAATTTAGCTGATAAAACCAGCGTTTCACTTCCTTTTTCACATGCACCGACTATTAATTACTCATTGTTTGTCTAATTCATACATCATTTTGTTTTCAAAGGACATGGAACTGGTTAATATAAGCCCTATTGAATATTTTAGAAAAGATTGGTTTTGATTCAAGAAAGTTATCATGGAAAACTATAGAATTTCTGTAATTATCATTGGGGTTCACAAACTGTTTCTCGCACTGTATATATAACCTTCTATCTCCCTATAGTGAAATCGCTGGTCACAAAACATACAAGGAAATGGCAATCCCTTCTGCATAGTCATCCTACATCACATGATGTGGAGAGGGGCAACCTAGGTGAGCTCACACAGTTAACCGTTAAGTTTGTTAACCCCTTAACTAAAATAGTAGTCCCCAAGGGGTCTACATCTGTATTATCACTGTCTTCTGTTGTCTGAATAATAACTGTATATATGTTGTTGGCACTAAATACATGCAAATTATACATACTACGGTATTTATGCACATAATATTTAATATAACAAAACACACATTATATGGCTAAAAAAAAGTCTAACATACTGTAGGAGTTCTTCATAGTTTATTTTATTGAGCCACATGGATTTAGCAGCATGCATTACATTTCATTCACAAATAAATCAGTTGTAAGGAGTTATGTAGAAATCCCCAGACATTATATCTGTTTTGCAGCATCACTCTGGGCCATCTGCTTGAAATAACTGTGGGGTTTTTTCCCCAAAGGATCCAAATGGTTTTATTCTGTTAGACTGATGCCACATTCACATACTTAGATACAGCTGCACTTAGTTACTCCAGAAGATATGCAGTAGACTCCATATTGTTAATGCTAATAAGCCATCTGCCATTTGTCGTTAAAAAAAACTGGCCAAGCCACGCCTGCCTAAACAAACTAGTGAGGGAAGGTGTATAGTTAATTGTCTAGCAGTCTGTTATTACAATGTGTGGATTCAAATAAAGCATAAGGGCTTCCACAGTTGCCCTTAGATTGTGACTCCTCAGACACTAACAAAGGCTGCAGTCACAGGAATATTGTATATCTTAGCAACCATAAAAAAAGATAAATGCTATGCTTTTTTGTTGTGTTAGATGGAATGGAAGTTCACAATGCAGTCACACCACTGCACACAGCATCTACTTCTAGCAGTATAGTCAAAAGCTGACCTTTTTGAGCCAACTGGAATACTTTAACTGAATACTGTATGTTTTCACTGTAAACACAATAATTACATTAGTTTAACTTCGATGTAAACTGTTTCCAGTCCATGATAGATGTGTCCATAGTTGGAGAGCTTGATAAACAAAAAGGTGTAAAGATGATATAGATTGTACCAATTATAAAAGATGTTGCAATGGTTGTTGCCTCTTTCTGTACAAAAAACTTGAAAATTATACCATGTCACCCTGGTGCCGGGATGATCCCTCTTATCCGTGCATCTAAACTTGGTATTATGCTCTGTAGCAAGTCTACTACTTGTATCTATGTATATCTTTATGTATATAGCACCTTCATGTACATAGCACTTTACAGCTGTAACACTAACAATAAGTGCTTCATACATAAAAGTAGACATTAGGAAAAGGAGTCCTTGCCCAAAGACCTTACAATCTAAGTGATAAGTAGGTAGAACTTACAGAGACAGTAGGGGCAGTGTTATGGTAAGTGCGCCTGAAAGGGGTCAGGGTAAATGCATATGAGATGAATAGCCAATGGAGCTACCAAAATGATTAATTTAAGAGGTGTATTTTAAGATGGACCTTAAATGTGGAGAGAGGTGGTGCATGTCCAATATTGTGGGTAAGAGCATTCCAGAGGTGTGGGGCAGTAAGTAAGAAAGGGTTTAGGCTGGAAAAGGCTTTAGATACAAAAGGGGCAAACATCTTTGACATTAAGTTTGAGTCAGCGGAGGGCCATCCAGGATGACATAGTAGAAAGACATTCAGAGACTTTGGACTATGCAGCTGGTATAAGGTCAGGGGTAGAAAGGTACATTTGTATGTCATCAGTATAAAGGTGATATTTGAACCCAAGAGATGTGATGAGGTAACCTAGAGAGACTGTGTAAAGAGACAAGAGAAGAGGTCCCAGGACAGACTCATGAGGTATGCCCATGGAGAGATTGACAGAGGAGGAGGTATTAGTAAACAAGGTTGACTTTATCACTAAATTGCATGAAGTATCATACCACAAAACTGATCTGAAATCCTCTTTTAAATTGTATGTGTAGGTTTCCATACTTTAAGCCAATTAATTCAAAATAGTAATATATGATGTGGAATAAATTGATTTATGGTGTGAGAAATTGATTTCATGAACGCAAGACAGTAAGTACATGGGTCAAACTTTAACCATTGTTTAGGTAGAGCATGACATTCTTTCACATAGTGTCTTGGAATAAAGTGCCATGTTTTCTTTTCAAATCGTATGACAATAAATTACCAAGAAATAACAGTGAGTAGGAATTTTCCATGCTAGTTTTAACATTAAAGAAAGGTAAGTATGGCGGTTCACAGCCGTCCGTGGGGTAAAGAAATGCACGATCCAAAGATGAATAAAAACAGTCTTTAATGTGCAGTAGACATTACAAAATGCCACAAGAACACTGACGCGTTTCGTCCTAGTTACAGGACGAAACGCGTCAGAGTGTTCTTGTGGCATTTTGTAATGTCTAGTGCACATTAAAGACTGTTTTTATTCATCTTTGGATTGTGCATTTCTTTACCCCATGGACGGCTGTGAATGGCCATACTTACCTTTCTTTGATTGACTTCCTGAGGCTGGAGCACGCCGATACTGCACCTGGATCAAGTCTTGGATAACCACGGCAACTGGTGGACGGCAGCGACGAGTCAAGTCTGTGTGTACCGCGCCCCTCGGGGCTGAACATTTTGATCAAACTTTTAGCACCAAATTTCTAGCACCATGATCTAAATCAGGGGTGCGCAAACTTTTCCTTGTGCGCACATCTGCCTTCTCTCCTCGGCGCCTCGTGCCCCCCCCCCCCTGCTTGGCCCCAGCATCAAATGATGTGCGGGGTAATGTGACATCACGTCGCCATTGTAACGTGACATCATGTGACCCCGCTGCGTCATTTGACGCAGGGTTACTAGGACGACGCATCACTGGAAGGGAAGGTAAGTGTATTATAGAGGCCTCGCGTGGTCCCCCGGCATTTAATTTAAATGCCTGGGGGGAGAGCATGGGAGCTCTATAACTGCTGCCCCCCCACCTCAGAAAATCTAGCACCCCCCAGTTTGTGCAACACTGGCCTAAATTGTAAAAAAATATTGCTGTGCCGCTTTTTTTTGTGAAAATTTACAAATAGAAGCGCTAAACATTTTCTTTTCACGTTCAATCCCAATTTCTAAAGCCAAAGTATGTATATATGTATGTCTTTATTTATATCGCGCCATTAATGTACATAGTGCTTCACAGTAGTAATACACGTGACAATCATATAAATAACAAGTAATACATCATGGGAATAAGTGCATCAGACATAAAAATAACATTGTAGAAGAGGAGAACCTGCTCCGAAGAGCTTACAATCTAATTGGCAGGGAGAACGTACAAAGACAGTATGAGGGCATTCTGGTAAGTGCGTCTGCAGGGGGCCAAGCTTTATGTACCATGTATAGTATTAGCCACAGTGCTACTCATATGCTTCTTTAAGCAAGTGTGTCTTAAGGTGGTTCTTAAAGGTGGATGGAGAGGGTGCTAGTCGGGTATTGAGGGGAAGGGCATTCCAGAGGTGTGGGGCAGTCGGTGAGAAAGGTTTAAGGCAGGAGAGGGCTTTAGATACAAAAGGGGGTAGAGAGAAGAAATCCTTGAGCAGAACGCAAGAGTCGGGGTGGTGCATAGTGAGAAATTAGGGTTGAGATGTAAGGAGGAGCAGAATAGTGTAAAGTTTTAAAAGTGAGGAGGAGAATTAAGTTTGAGATGCGTTATTTGATAGGAAGCCAGGAGAGTGATTTCAGCAGGAGAGACACTGAGACAGATTTATGAAAATGTAGAGTGATTCTGGCAGCAGTGTTTAGGATAGATTCTAGAGGAGACAGATGAGGCAGGAAGGCCGGACAGCAGGAGGTTACAGTAATCAAGATGGGAGAGAATGAGGGCCCAAGTCAAAGTTTTAGCAGTCGAGTAACAGAGGATAGGGCGTATCTTTGTAATATTACGACAGGTTTTAAATACGTTTTGAATGTGAGGGGAGAATGTGAGTGAGGAGTCGAGTGTGACCCCTAGGCAGTGTGCTTGGGCTACTGGATGATACTTCCAACAGTAATGTGGAAGGAGGTAGTAGGGCCAGGTTTGGGAGGAAGTCATCTGAATTAGCTTAACATGCAATGACCATTGACTTTTTGCATTAAGCAAAATTCTTGCCAGCTTTTGGATTGATCAAACATTTTCACTGAACCAAAAATGGTAATGTTCTGAAAGATTGTCGACGTGTGCGAACCGTTCGCACATCTCTACTGATACAAAGGCATAAACTTGTTCAAACACGGTAAGACATATGCACTGAAGCCATCTTTTTGGTTAAAAAAATAGTTATGTTTTACCTGCAAGCTCACTTACAAATACACTGGTACATATGCGCATTTATTCACATATGGATACTTGTGGCACATACAGAATTGTACACATTAACTCACTGAATTCAAGCATAATTATACTTCCAGGAACCTGCAGATATAATATTGTTGCATTAATTGAATGAGTGTTTGGATACTGATCAGCCTGAAGGAGACGAGTGCTGAGGTATGACCAGGGAGACATATTTGGGAAAATAACGCACGGCTTTTACTTCGCCCTTATCTTCAAACAATACAGCTTTAAGGCAGCATACAAATAAACAAACAGCCTATCACTTTGTAAGAGCTAACTCTCTCTCCCAGTCCATTTCTGCAGGGCAGGGAGTCTAGGTCGGTTAATACTAAGGGTAAGGGGGGAACGGGGAAAAAAAGCACTAACAACGTGAAACGTACGTCAGGTGCTACAGCGTAATGACATCACAATACGGAAGCGCCCGCTAAGAACTCGATGGTAATTTGCCGGCGAGAGGAGTTACAATTGTATTCGATCTTTGTTTCAATGAGGCTATAATTTGATGTGGACAGTAGAGCCGCGCCTCCAGGTGTAAACGTACACTTTGTGTGCCTGTTCTAAGCTGCATTTTGCAGCATGATTTGAATCTGGTGCCGGTTAAGAATACTTTATCCGTGTCTCACTGAGGACAGCTTTATCAGTAAGGTGATTTTATCATACTGCTTCGATATCCAACGTTGTAGGTGAGAGAATGAAATACACATTTTAACTAGGAGAACTTTGGAGCAGTTAATTACTATGCTTTCATGCTCCAACTGTGTATTTGACATACCTACTTCTGATCTTTGATACAGATAAAAAAACAGCTACTATTATTGCCACTATAATAACTGTAGCAGGTACATTGTATGATCTCTGCTACATAAACATGGTTATACAGTTGCTTAAAAGGTATGCAAGTCTCTGTTTAAACTCCCTACTAAAGGAGTTTAACCCTCACTTACATGTAACAACATCTTTACAGTGAATTTACTACTCAATACCATGTTTTGAATTTGGTACAAATGAGAATGGCACCGTTCAGCTGAATTTTAATTGATTACCCTGGCAAGATGGTGTAACTATATGTATATTACAACTATTAGACTTTGGGGCAGTAAATTATTACGCTCAAAGGTTACCTACTATACCTCTGACATGCCAATTGATGATGACTAAATCAAACATTTAAAGCCAATACTGTTATTACTGTTACAGCTCTGGCAGATATTTGGTCTGCTTTTGGCCAGACATACACTAATTGCATTGTGGTTATATAGGCATGTATTTGTTTCATTAATACTCCTTAATATAAGCGTTAACCCATCATTTGACATAAGTATAATTCTGCAGCAAACACATGAGCTGCATAGACGAAATATAAATCAGTAACTGGACACTGATTGTTGATGACCCCACTGCTAAAATCATATAGACTGTGGTTACGCCTAAAAGGTTTTTTTTATTGCAGTTTTTTAGCAGTATGCTTTTTATACCCTGTTTTGATTTTTTCACCATTTGGTGATTCAGTGCTCTGGGCTGTATAAACTGTTCCAGGGTTTTAGAAATACACATTATGGGCCTCATGCAGCAAGCAGCGATAAGCCCTTTATCACCAGTTCCTCACCAAAATAGCATACAGCGATTCAGTAAGCCCAGAAAAGTTGCAGATAAATGCAAAAATCGCAGTATTATTTTCCTGGGAAAAAAAATTGTCAGACACGCGGCAATAAGCCACTTTTCGGCACTGATCGACATTTTTTTAAAACACGCTCAATTCTATAAGCCTCGATCAGCTTATCGCGGCTGATCGCCACTTTAGAATTGAGATTTCTTCTCCAAATCGTCCCGACACAAAAAGTTGGCAAGAAGGTGGGGAGAAGCTGGCGGTGAGCGGCGAGACGGCACATAGAAAATAAAAGCCATTATGGAAAACATGTTTTAAGCATGGTCAATGGAGCTGATACATATTACTTTGGATTAGTGCTTCCGTGGTCTTTACAAAAACAATTTTTATAAAATGTAATTGTTTACCTTATTGACCTTATAATGTCACTGCGTACGTTAATTATTTGTTAAGATATGACTTGTTAATGTTATGATTATATATACGGGGTACAGGAATCTTTAATCGTACACCCCGATATCCCTACCACCAGGCAAGCCTTCAACCATGACGGGTAAGAATTTTTCCCTCAGCTGCTCCTCCAACGGAGTTAGCGTTACAGTGGGGGCTGGAGGACCTCCACCAGTGCCTGAAGCATGTAAACATGCAGTTTGCAATTTTGACTTAAATTTTCTTTTAATATCATCAAATCTTTTGCGGCAGTTATTATGACTTCTGACCTGATTTCCACACGCGGACACAGTCTAATGTTTTCACACAAATCCTTTTTAACATGTTAACTGGTCTTGCCTTTAAATATAAGAAAATAACGCTGTTCATGTAAATAGCTTATATTTCCTAAGGAATGACAAACAAATGTGAGAACTCTTGTAACATTTCTTAAACATGGTGTTTGAGCTAAAATATGTGTGGCACATGAAGAATCCAAAAATGTGGATAAATACAATGCTACTGATGCTTGAGAATATATTAAATGTACATACAATTGAAAAATTGCTCGATTCGTATCCTCGTTGTAAACACTCAATGATAAGGTGTGTATAAATAAACAATGACATGTATATGTATATGTAATGTACGTTCTATGTGAATTACGAAATGTTGCCTCAAAGATGGGAACAAACTTTGTTACAGTCAATGCCAATGATTTTCTCACCTACTATGTTCCCATACAGCGGGTCATAATTCTCCAAAATACCAGTCACAAGTACTCTGTTTTCTTCATCGTTGAAACATGTATTTCTTGGCTTTTCTACATGCTTCTTATGCGCAGCTGCAACCACTGAGCTCGGGTGCTGCTGGCTGGACTCCCCTTCTTCCAATGGAACAGACCGCAGGAGACTACCACCATTGCCACCAACAACACCACCACCAGTCACCCCATCACCACCAGTCACTCCACCACCACCAGTCATCCCACCACCACCAGTCATCCCACCACAATCACTCACCCCACCACCAGTCACCCCACCAACAGCACTCACCCCACCATCACTCCCCTGACTCACACATGCACTCACATGCCTACTCATACGAACAACACTCACCTCAGCACTACCAGTCACACCACCATCAACCCTCTGATTCCCACACCTCCCATCCATACTTCTAGCACTCTCAAATAACAGATAAAGAAATTAAACAGACACACTCACTAAACACTTTCAAACTGACAATAACAAAAATGTGTAAACAAAACAACACACGACAAATCAATAAAACACAACAATTGTAGCAATCACAAATCATCCCAGCTCTGTCTGTCTCTCATTCTCTCCTAACACAAAGAAAGATTATAAATAAATGCAGCACTTAAATAGGCCGCTCAATCAAGAAATTGTTTGTCTCGCGAGATTATCGTCCAACGTCACAATAACATTGGCGAACACGCCACGTCATTTCCTAGTTCTCAGAGAGAAGATCATCAAGCCCATGGCTACTCGCCATTTCTGCAAATGTTGTTATCACTGATATTCAGGCCTTTCTGCATACTGTGATAGCAAAGCTGCCAAAAATGGAGATTTAAAAATCCTGGCGATTTTTTTCCCGGCCTTTACTGCATGAGGCCCTATATGTCTAAGCAGAGATCAATTTACTTACACACTACCAGGTTTAGATACCTCAACCAATAGGAGTGAATTGTATTAAACTATACTCCAGTGGAGGTAAACGTGTTTCAATTAGGGCTAGCATACCAACTACTGCTATATTAGTGTTAGACTAATATAAATTATTAGTGTGTTGTCCTAAGGGATTGGCCATGGACTTTACGTATATTATCAATCCCATTTCTCACGACTATTTTTAATTGTTACCATTAAAGGTTTTATTGATACTACTACTCATCTAACTTACCGTGAGTGCATTCAACTGGGATCCGATGCCCAAAGTGGTACTTGTTTCAGGGGCTCTTTCCCTCAGTTCAGGTCTGGGTTGGTGTCCGTGGGGGGGCATTGTAACAGGAACTTATCACTGTTTGAGAGAAACTGCCTCTAAATCGAGCAGTGTTCTGGTTAATTACACACAGGCAATCAACCAGACTCCACCTGGCTGATTAGGACTCCTGAGAAAAGCCTGATGTGAGAAACAGGAGAGAGATTCCTGAGTTCACAATTGGGCTGATACAGGAAAGCAGAGAAGCCTGCACACAGACACTCTCTTGAGCACATAGGTGTGCTTAGATCAAGACACCCAGACACCTATATTTCCTGGACACAGAGGACCCAGGAACCTGCCAGGGACTGACATGGAGGACCATCTGGTTAAGGTACCTCCTGAGACTTTGGGGTGATAGGCTGGTAATGGGAATATCCCTCCAGTCCTGCAGATATGGTCTGGGGAAGTAAGTTAGCGTTTTGCTGTATAGGCTTAACAGCGTAGAGTGGGACTCATCGTGATATCCAGAGGAAGCAGAGAGAACTCACAGCCGGTGGAGGACACTGAGGGAAGGAGCGCCAATTCGCACCAACCGGAAGTGATGCCAGGCAGTGACGACAGATACAGAGGAGATCGGGGAAGCTCGATATACATGAGCGGTGAGATCGCGACTTACTGCACAATACAAGAACTTGCTATACCCTGCCTTCTTACCTCTGACTTATTGTAAGCCTCCATTTATGAGTGTATTGTTCTAATATAACTATTTTAGTTGATCTGCACCATGTTTCTTCTTTTTTCTTGTCTCTGAGATTCAACACCTTTTGCATCACTATCTCCAGTTACCATCACGACACTGGTTGCATCATTGCCTATTTTTCCTGCTCCATTGTCAGTAGGAAATGTATAGCCTTTATTGTTATTTTCTTTATTCCAATGCACTTTTTCTACGCTCCCCTGATGTCTGGAGGATATTCGTTTGAGAGATTTGGAAACAGTCTTTTAAGGCTTGAGTGTGATTTTTTTTGCCTCTTATACACTTTATTCACTTTTATTTTTATTTGGTGTTTATTTTATTCACCTTCCCTATTCACTTTATATTTATTTGGCTTAGGGAGTGTTTTGAGCGCCATCCAGTGTTTTCTGTATTGTATAGTAATGATAATGTCAGGACTAATGGTCCACATGTGGAGGAAAAAGTTGATACCCCTGCAGTCTGCCTTTTAGACTTTCTTGATTTTCAAATAAACTAAATAAGTGAAATAAGTGTAATCAGTGTAATCAGTATGACATAACCCAACAGCAAAGGAAAATGATAAATATAATGATTATGTGATTCACCTATACATACATCTATAAATAGATGTATCAAAAAAGGTGGAAGGCGGTCACTGCATATAGAACTCAGCCACGAAGTAAAATAAAATCAGCTTTAATAAAGAGTAGTGATGTACAGTAATACTCTTTATTAAAGCTGATTTTATTTTACTTCGTGGCTGAGTTCTATATGCAGTGACCGCCTTCCACCTTTTTTGATACATCTGTTACTATATCGGCTGGAGCACGCAGGCAATTTCTCCTGCATTGGAGAACCGTGACCGCATCCCAGTATATCCGTTTGGGGCTGCCCTGTGGAGCCGCAAGGGGACGTTGGAGTACAGGACACGTCTGGAGCCGTCCCGGAAGGAATTACCCGTTTCCGGCAGTGACGTCACACAGCAGCGCACGAGCACCAGCGTCGCGGATCCGGGACCGGCAAACCAACGGAGTGAACAGTGAAGACACCGGGTCAGGCAGGGCAGCAGGCTCTGGTGTTCCGTGAGTACAGGAGAGCGGTATCTTAGGGTACTCCTCGTCCTGCCTCTATCTATTCCTGCGCATAGCCCCCCACCCTGGTTTTAAGTCTGTTATATGTTCTTTCCATTATTATTTTTATCGATCAATGCTATTATTTGCAGCAGGATTGCCAGTACTTTTCATAGTTATACCTAGCAAGGGTTGCCTTGCCTTTTCCATCATCAGTCACATGCACTTTGTGGAGCATCGGACAACACGAGGTTCATTCCTCATACTTTATACATCTATAAATACACCAGTTCAATGTAATCATGCGTAATCATGTATTGTAGACATACAATACAATACAATCATGCAAGTTAGGGACCTGAGTCACATTTACCATAGGTTTTATTTAAAGATAATTATTTTTATTTTTTTTTAAGAACTGGGCAATGCAGTAGTTAGATTTATAAGTCTATTTCTGTATCAGCTGCTATTTATTTCACTTTTCTATCTAAAAGTAGTATATTTAAATGATTAAAATATATGTTTGGACTCTTTATGGTGGATGCCAAACATTGAGAGTAGTACACATGTATCCAGTTGTTGTACGGGCGGCTTCTTATCTGATTATAATAACGTTGACCTATTCACAGTCTATCATTTGCTAGTTTGTTTCATCAAGAGTGTTTAATTGTAACAGTACAAATGTATTTAGTATCTTCTTAAGTTACTTCTATAATATCTCCTCTGCACTGTAAGTTCTATCACCAAGGAGAAACGTGTTCCATGGAGGATCCCAGTTGTTTCAAAAGTGAATTTACAAACGCCACAACATGTGGAGACCTGCCCAATTATCCCACATGGGTTTTATTCTCTAGACAACAACCTTTAGCTTAAAGATGCTGCCCAATCTGTTAGTAATGAGGCTATTTTGAAACCCTGGAAACATAAAGACAAACTAACAAATGCCAGCTGTGACTGTCATTGGAAATGTCTTCAGTCTGTTCAGTAGGAACAAAAAATGATGCTTCCACATATAAAAAACATATGTTTCAAGGAAGAATAAGCATCACCAGGGACAAACGTGATTGTCCTAGGTAGCACTAAACATCATATTATCTTTTTACCTGCCTACACCTAACTAATGAAAAGCAAACTAAATTAAAAAAGGATCTCATCCTTTTTTACTTGATAGATAATAAACACAACGTTTAAATTGCAGGCTGAATGAATTAGCTTAGTGGTAAAGACACTGCTTTTGAAGCAGGTTAATCATGGTTTAATACCAGTGTCAACTCTCCATAACTTGAGCAAGTCACCGTATCTCCCAATGTCTCAGGCACAAGAATTTATTTATATATCATATGTTTTACTAGGAAATAATACATTGAGAGTTACATCTGGTTTTCAAGTATATATGTATATGTAAATGACCTAGGCACAGAGTTATGATAACAATACAAGGTCACATTAATTTAACAGATGTTATATATTCAATTTACAGACATTTCAGGACATTTAGAGATATATGTTATGGGCGTATGTAAAAGTTATAGACCAGATTAAAATGTGAGACAGCTGAAGTCTTGAAATTACTTATATTGGTGGTTTTGAAAATTTCTTGTAGGTTGTTCCAGTCATGAGGTGCATGGTAACAGAAGGAGGAGCAACCAGATTCCTTGTTGAACCGAGAACAGTCTTTATGAGTCAGATCTCAGGTAATAAGTGCTGCTTGTGGTAGGGTGAGAAGCTTGTTCAGAGATTCCCCTGGGCCTCATTGGGAGTTGGCGTTTCCCGACTTGTGGGTGACAATTGAGTACCTTATGTCCGGAATTGCCACAGTACAAGCAGAGACCCGCGTTGCGTTGGCGTTGTTTCTCGGAGGAAGATAATTTATTACCACCTATTTGCATGGGTTGAGGGACATCTGGCTGAAGGGATTCAGACATATCAGCATGAAGAGAAAGGTATCTCGGAGTAAGTTGGCGATGACAGGATCTTTCGGACCTCGTTTCCTGCAACCGTTGATCCACGCGTATGCATATGGCGATAATTTCCTCGAGATCCATAGGATGCTCATGTTCAGCAAGTTCATCCTTTAGAGTCTCTGAGAGACCTTGCCAGAAGGCGGATGACAACGCCTCGTTATTCCATGCCGTCTCAGAAGCGATAGTGCGGAACTCAAGGGCATATCTAGCGACAGGTCGATTCCCCTGGGAAATGTGGAAAAGAGAAGATAGTCGTGGTACGTTGCCGAGGTCGGGGTTGGAGAGATACGGATCATCGATGGTAGTCAGGGTCAGGAGTTTAGAAGAGCGGAGTCCAAGAGATAGCCTGGGTCAGGAACAGAGTAGCTAGGAACCAAGACTCAAGACATGACTGTGGAGGCAAGGGTAGCAGTGAACACTTCGAAACAAAGGTTTATGCTCAGCCGATTTGCCAGTGGGCCGTGCTACTTCCCTATTAGCAAAACACATCCTACAAATATGAAGCTCAATCAGGGAGAACCCCTATAGCCCCACCCTCTCCCAACACTGCCCACAATTTTCAATTTGTCCCAGTATCTGGTGAGAAGATTACACAAGTGCTCCTCAAATTAAAACTAAGCAGCCAATGCGGACCTGACCTTCTGCAATCTAAGTTCCTACGACTTGGTGCCCCAGCCATTGCCAAACCCCTTGCTTCCCTAATCAACTCCATTTTGTCTGCAGGTCATATTCCTAAGACATGGAAAACTGCCAGAGTTGTCCCAATCTTCAAAAATGGGGACAAAAACACTGTTTCAAACTATAGGCCAATCTCTCTTCTCTCAATACTATCTAAAGTAATGGAAAAATGTGTTCACTCCCAATTAAACGATTACTATACCAAGAAAAGGTAGTGGGACGGGCACTGCTAATTCAAACAGGCTGGAGGCAAAGTGCTACAAAAAGGGGTACTTTATTACGGCATGACAGCCAATATAAAAACAGGAAGGGTCCTCTGACGCGTTTCGTCCCTTGTGGGGACTTTATCAATATTATTTGATTTATTATTTGATTTATTATTATCAATTATTGATAAAGTCCCCACAAGGGACGAAATGCGTCAGAGGACCCTTCCTGTTTTTATATTGGCTGTCATGTCGTAATAAAGTACCCCTTTTTGTAGCACTTTGCCTCCAGCCTGTTTGAATTAGCAGTGCCCTTCCCACTACCTTTTCCTGTTTTACCTTACCTTTGGAACGAGAGGCACGCAGCAGACCAGGAGCTACCTCATCATACCGGCACAAGGAGGAGTGTAGAAGAATTCAACTAGCAACTGTGAGTAAATGTGCTCATCTTTAGTGAGACTAAAGGGAGATTTAAAAAGCCCGCCCAGAGGGGGACCACCGGGTGGAGCAACATACTCACCGGGAACAGGTTAGATGGCTTAACTCCCCTCACCACACGGATTAATTAACTCATGACTCACTCCACGCTGGAATAACAGGATTGTTTATGTTTCAAGAGGATGTTACCTGGTCTGTATATCATTACTGTTCAATGCTTACATGCAACACTCAGGATATAGAGCACCCAATCAGGGATTTTCCCTTGTCTACATGATTACTATACCAAGACAAATTTTCCTAGCCAATTCCAATCTGGCTTTCGCCCCAAACACTCCATAGTAACTACCCTCCTAAACGTTTGCAATGAGATCCAGTGTGCAATAAAACTGGGACAACTTACTGGTGCAATATTCCTAGATTTCACAAAGGTTTTTGATACTGTTGATCATGGTATCTTGCTAAACAAACTTCAGTGCTCCGGAATAGGGGAACATGCCTTAAACTGGTTTCACGCATACCTATCGGGTAGATCCCAACATGTGTCTATCTCGAGTTCTAGCTCCTACCCCTTGGATATCACCTGCGGTGTCCCACAAGGCTCTGTTCTGGGGCTCCTACTCTTTTTAGTCTTCATCAATTATCTACCCACAGCTTGTAAGGGAGCTTCAGTACACATGTATGTGGATGACACAATATTATATGCACACAGCCCTAGCCTCTCTGACCTTGAACACGTACTTCAATTGGATTTTTTGAGACTTGAAAACTGGATTTCACAAAACAAATTGTTTTTAAACACTGATAATAGTATTTGGAACCAAGGCAAAATTTCTAAAGCTACCAATGATGGATCTTTAGATCAGAACTAACTCTAATACCATCCTAGCAGCTGTCACTAGTTTCAAATATCTGGGCATATGGTTTGACTCCCAATTAACATTTGGGTTGCACATTGATACCCTAACATCCAAAACATATGCCAAACTAGGAGTATTTTATAGGAACAAATCCTCCCTGACCCAAATTCACCTTAGCAAACTAGACACCCTCTACCATTCAAAATGCCGCTTTATCCTCCAATGTAACTACAACACACATCACTGCGAAATGCTCAAAGAACTAAAATGGCCACCACTTGAGTCTAGGTGCAATTTCATCTTTCCTGTCTTGCCATCAAATACTTATTGGGCAAGCTACCTCCATATCTGAACAAGCTCCTCACCCCTACCACATGCAGCACATATCACCTGAGATCTGGCTCCAAGGGACTTTTAACAGTCCCAAGGTTCAACAAAGTATCCAGCTGCTCCGCCTTCTCTTACCGTGCACCTCACAACTGGAATAATCTACCTGAGACTCTTAAAGCCGCCACCAGTCTGTTTTTTCAAAACCAAAGCTGTCTCACATTTTAATGTGGTCAGTAAACTGTTACATATTCCTAGAACTTATTTTATCTTTAACTGTTCTTGCATTGTCTTCATATATAATGTATAACCCTGTTCACCTAATATAATGCAATGTCTTTATATATATATATATATATATATATATATATATATATATATATATATATATATATTGTATAACCCTGTTCACCTAATGTACCAATGTTTTTGTAATCAAATATCTGACAACATTACTCAGTGCCCGGGACATACAGTAGGGCCCCGCTTCTCTGCGTTTTGCTTCTCGGGGATCCATCAATATGGCGGTACTGAAAAGGGGGGGTGCTATATCTGCGCATGCGCAGAACGGGGACGGCTGAGTCACGCATGCGCAGACCGGGGGTGGCCGAGGTCGCCATGCACAGAATAGAGTTTGCACATGCACAGAAGGGGAGACTGCAAGTCTGCGAATGCGCGGAAGGGTAGAAGACACTGAAAATCGCTGGCTCTGCTTTTTGGCGATTTTTGGTTTATGGCAGGGCCATAGAATGCAACCTGCTGTATTAGTGGGGCTCTACTGTACTTGGAAACGAGAGGTAACTCTCAGTGTATTACTTCCTGGTAAAACATTCTTTATAAATAAATAAACAGTGGCATCTGTTTAGTTCCTGAAGAAACAGAATACATTTCCCTGATTGATTAC
Source organism: Ascaphus truei (assembly GCF_040206685.1). Lineage (NCBI taxonomy): Eukaryota > Metazoa > Chordata > Amphibia > Anura > Ascaphidae > Ascaphus > Ascaphus truei. Next base: position 59,902,883 of record NC_134486.1, on the reverse strand, counting down.
CCCTAAATTCATGAACAAGCAAAGTATTATAACACGTCTGCATTGCTAGGAAACAGACTAAAAAGGCCTTTTAGAGAAAAGGTTAACCTCTTGGTTGCCATACTGCACATGAGCTTTAACTATTTCCTGGCCTTATTATGACAGTATGGAATAAGATAGGGTAACAACTGTATTGCTACAGCCCATTATTAAAGGAAAGCACTTACCTCAAGATTCATTATGCTCTGTAACATGTTTACGCAGCAGAACAAACATTTACTACTATTGATTTGAGTGAGAATCTTATTTTAATAAAGTTCCCAGTGACTTACAATAATAATAAAAGCATGTTCTTGTATAGTGCTGCTAGTTTTACGTAGCGCTTTACAGAGACCTTTTGCAGGCACAGTCCCTGTGTCACGGGAAACTCCTGTGGCGGGTAGGACCTCGGTAGCCGGAACAGCCAAGATTGTTGGGGTAACGGGCTGAGGTCGGAGGTAAGCAGCAAGTCGGATCGTCGTGGCAAGCAGGGGTTGGTGGCAGGCGGCAAGTAGGATCGTCGTGGTACATGCAGAAGTTCGGACACAAGAAGACAGGAGCAGGGGAGCAGGGACTGAGACCAGATTACCAGCAAGGGCCTTTAATGGAACAGAACTCCAACACGGAACAGAACAGCTACAGGACAGAAGCTGCAGCACGGGCATAAGCATGGAGTCTGATTCAAAACAAAGGCAAGGGAACAAACAGGAAGCAGAACTATAAGACAGAGAGAGGAGCAACAAGAATACAGACAGACAGAGGAACACAGAGCAAACAGAAAGCAGCAGCACACCCGGGGGACAAAGAAAGAACTATGGCTAAACAGAATGTCTAGGAGACCCTGACACCCTGCCCCATGGAGCTTACAATCTATTTTTTGGTGCCTGAGGCACAGGGAGATAAAGTGACTTGCCCAAGGTCACAAGGAGCCGGCACCGGGAATTGAACAAGGCTCCCCTGCTTCAAACTTAGTGGCAGTCAGTGTCTTTACTCACTGAGCCACTCCTCCTTACTTACTGTATATACCTCCCCAAACACTCCTTTATACACACATGGAGATACCTGTGAACACACCTGAGATATCAGGAAAATATGTTCCTCTCCTCTTCAGCAAAACCCATATTTGAGGGTCTGGATGAGAGTGTCACGGTAGCTTATGACAGGCTGTAATTTACACCAAAAATATATATAAATATATATATACCTGGGTTTGAACTGGGACGAGACTTAGATATAACAAATTGTATTTATTCCTTAGGATAGGTGAACACACAAAAAATGTACAAATAACAGCAAAATATAGACACTTACTTAAAGATTATGACAAGAAAGCCATCAGGATTACAGACTGGGCCATTTCTTCCATATTTCAGCTGACATCACAGCAAGACAGGCAGGTCATACAGCAATACCTGCATCATCCCAAGACCTTGCATAAAGACACAGGCCTGATGACATGCAGACATGAAGATCATGAAGAACAATGGGTAAAGGGTGGCTTTGACTTATATATCATTTTAACCCTTCTCTTAACCCACGGCGCCGAGCCGTCTAGCAAAAGTCCCTTTGAAGCTTCTTGAAGCAGCTTGGGACTTCCAGTGTTTAGTGCAAAGTATAACACTTAAACTGGTTATTTCCTTTGGTCACTAGGCCAAGCATAACAATTAGCAATTTAGCCTGTGATGACCAGGCTATGTAAATTTTAGCCTTCCTGCTCATTATCATAGCAGGGGGGTTGCAGTTTCTCAGAACTCAACCAAAATTTCATATTTACTGCAAATCACTTCCTAACTTCCGTTCAGTGATACATACAGGCAGGTGATCCATATTAATACATTCCGTCACACCTGTCGCTCGCAGAGAGACCAAACATTACAGTGTAATATGAAAATTAATAGAGATATTAATATCTGGCACTTAGTAGCGGTTACATATACAGTGTTTAGACTCAAAAGATGGGCTAAATCCCACGAATACACATATGTAATTCTTAGCATGTTCAGCCAAGGACATCTCATATTATTCTTATATTTAATAAAGTCACCCATTCAGATATCCTGCTTGGGGTGGTCCCCATCAATAAACCCATTTGAAGCAGGCTTTTGGCTTCCATTGTAAGTGTGAAGAACAAACACTTAACCATTCCTTGTGCCTGCCTCCCGCATAAACAATTAGGTAATTACCTTTTGCTCACTGGTGCTATGTGTCACACCTAAGCCCAGACCTGAATCCTCTGGGTCCCTTTTGATATGCACTTCCAGAGAGGAAGCTTGCATAGGCTAGTGACCCCCGCTCATATGCACAGCATTTGGTTCTGGTATGCATTACAAAGGGCAGGCAGAGGCAATTAGCATTCGCCCTGTACATTTTAAAAACTTCAGAAAGGCACTTTATCAAAAATATATGTTCCTCTTATGACAAAGTTATATTTTTAATATGTGGGTACTTGGGGGGTTCCCCTGAGGCTGCACCCCAAGACTCAGGGTGCTGGCTTACTCCGTTCCCAAATTACCAGTTTTCAGGTAACTGTTTATTCAGCACTGCATATAAGATTAACCCCTTAAGTCCCAGTGGGTGGGTTATGCAGATACTGATCCAGCAACAATACATTTACACAGGAGAATAAGCATTTTCATGTTATAACAAGGGTTAAATCACCTTTCTGGACCTCGGCCCAGTTAACCCCTTGTCTCCCTGGCGAGGTTAGAGGGGGCCAATTGGGGGGGTAACCCCGTTAATCCCGGGCCAAACCCTCACGATCGTCACAGAGAGAAACTACACTTTTAGATAAATACCTTTAGGTATAACTTAACTAATGTCATGTTAAGTCTCTACGTTCATTTTAACAGACCTTCATGGATATGCACTGTTAGGAGGAATGATTCTTTTGCATATAATTACCACTAACGTCAGCTACTGTTAACACAATGCTGTTTGGCAGTGTTACTATTTTAATATGTTTACGCCCTCCCTTTCTGAGCTATTTCTTCTTCCCCCTTCACTCCAATACTCTAAAGCTGTATTCAAACTATGATATACACTGAAAGCTGTATCCCTGGAGGGGACGTGCAGGCAGTGCACTGCTTGTGAAGTGCATATAGAAAAAAAGATGCGACGGTGGCTGGATCAAATGCAGTAAAAAATAACTTATTTATTGAGAAACATGGACAAACAGGGTTCACATGACGCTGTAGAGGTACTCTGATGCGTTTCGGGGGAGCAGTGTGTTTTGTGGGTGCAGAGGGGGGTGCAGAGTGTTTTGTGTGTGTGTGTGTGTGTGTGTGTCTGCAGTGTGTGCCTGCTGTGTGTGTGTTTTGTGGGTGGAGGGGGGGTGCAGAGTGTTTTTTTTTGGAGTGTGTGTCTGCAGTTTGTGTGTTTACAGGGGGGCTGCAGTGGGAGAGGGGGGATGCTGCTGTGTGTTTTTGTGGATGTAGAGGGGGCTGCAGTCTGTTTTGTTGGTGTGTGTGTCTGCAGTGTGTTTTGTGGGTCTAGAGGTGGGCTGCCGTGTGTGTGTCAGATGGTGTAGAGGTAGAGTGACCAGATGTCCCGGTTTAGCCGGGACAGTACCTTTCTTTAAGGTCTGTCCCGGCTGCCTGACTTACTTTAAAATGTCCCGTTTTTTTGTGGATGTCCCGGCTTTGACCAGAGCAGGAGGGACAGCAGAGAGCAAGAATGCATGGAGGACAGCAGAGGCCGGTCTTACTGCTGCTGCAGAGGCGGGTCTGACTGCTGCTGCGGGGTTAGTGACAGCGGAGCCTCAGCAGTGAGAACCGGAAGTGAGGTGGCTTCCCCCCCAACCAAGATGGCTTCCCCCCCAACCAAGCTCCACGGTGAAAGGTAGGACACACAACTCCCCCCCCCCCTGCAGCTGCTCCTCAGAACTGGTGTCAGTGTGTCAGTGTCTCAGTACAGAGTCAGTGTGTCACGGTCAGTGTCTCAGTACAGGGTCAGTGTGTCAGTGTCTCAGTACAGGGTCAGTGTGTCAGGGTCAGTGTCTCAGTGCAGGGTCAGTGTGTCAGTATGTATGTATGTCTTTATTTATATAGCGCCATTAATGTACATAGCGCTTCACAGTAGTAATACACGTGGTAATCAAATAAATAACAGATAATATATATAACAGATCATGGGAATAAGTGCTTCAGACATAAAAGTAACATTAAGGAAGAGGAGTCCCTGCTCAGAGGAGCTTACAGTCTAATTGGTGGGTAGGGAGAACGTACAGAGACAGTAAGAGGGAGTTCTGGTAGTGCGTCTGCAGGAGGCTAAGCTTTATATCATGTGTCCAGTATTATCCACAGTGCTATTCATATGCTTGTTGTAACGTACGTGTTTGCCACAAACTGGTACCGGACCGCGGGGCTGAGGTGGGGATGTATAAGCACCGACCTTGGGCCACGGAATCAGGTCTGGAGTGCGGATTCCATGGTCAGACATAGCCAGGTCAGGATTGGAGAAAGCCGGGTTAACGTTATCCAGGCAGGGGTCAAGGCAGGCGGCACAGGAGTGGTGGTCGAGTTAACAAGCCGAGGTCATCAACAGGAAATCTTGGGTGAAGGTATTCCAGCCTAGGAGGCTAGAACCTTGAGAGAAGCCACTGCAGCTGAGAAGCTTCAACGAAGGTGCTGCAGCGCGTCAGAAAAAGGCCAGGAGTCACAGGAACCAGAAGCTTTGGTACAGGGACTTCCGGACAGGAGCAAACTCCACTTGGAGGAAGCAGGAACCAGAGGTGCAGACACGCCACAGGAAACACTGGGGAACCAGCGTAGCCGCTTCCGCGCAGCGAAGGCGAAGTCTGTCAGGATCAAGGAAGCAGCGCAGAGGCTACTATGCAAGAAGCCCTTGGGCAGCAGGGGACTAGGAGCAGGAAACAAGGCACCAGGGGGGCTACCAGGCCAAACAGAGAGTCTGTGACAAGCACAATTACTTGCGACATGGATTGCAAAGTCTATGTCCAGCAACTTCCTGAGGGTGGGGCAGTAACTAAATAGCACAGGAGGCCAATCAGGCCAGAGCTGCACAGGAGGCAGCAAGAGGCAGGTGATTGCAGAAGCAGGGAATAGTTTGTCTGGAACCTGCAAAGCTCCGGATGGATGGGCTCCAGCCAAACCCAGGAGTGGATTCCTGACACTTGTTTAAGCAAGTGTGTCTTAAGGTGGGTCTTAAAGGTGGATAGAGTGGGTGCTAGTTGGGTATTGAGGGGAAGGGCATTCCAGAGGTGCGTATCAGTCAGTGAAAAAGGTTTAAGGTGGGAGAGGGCTTTAGATACAAAGGGGGTAGAAAGAAGACATCCTTGAGAAGAACGCAAGAGTCAGGGTCAGTGTGTCAGTGTCTCAGTACAGGGTCAGTGTGTCAGTGTCTCAGTACAGGGTCAGTGTGTCAGTGTTTCAGTGCAGGGTCAGTGTCACAGTACAGGGTCAGTGTCTCAGTGCAGGGTCAGTGTCTCAGTACAGGATCAGGGTCTGTGCAGGGTCACGGGCTATGCAGGGTCAGGGGCTGTGCAGGGTCGGGCTGATCAGGGTCAGGGGCTGTGCAGGGTCAGGGGCTGTGCAGGGTCAGGGTCTGGTCAGGGGCTGTGCAGGGTCATGGTCAGGGGCTGTGCAGGGTCAAGGATTGTGCAGGGTCAGGGTCGGGGGCTGTGCAGGGTCAGGGTCTGTGCAGGGTCAGGGTCTGTGCAGGGTCAGGGTCTGTGCAGGGTCAGTGTCAGGGTCTGTGCAGGGGCAGGGGCTGTGCAGGGGCTGTTCAGGGACAGGGGCAGTGCAGGGTCAGGGGCTGTGCAGGGTCAGGGGCTGTGCAGGGTCAGGGGCTTGGTCAGGGTCAGGGGCAGGGGCTGTGCAGGGGCCGGGGCTGTGCAGGGTCAGGGGCTGTGCAGGGTCAGGGGCTGTGCAGGGACAGGGGCTGTGCAAGGTCAGGGGCAGTGCAGGGGCAGTGCAGGGTCAGGGCTGTGCCGGGTCAGGGGCTGTGCAGGGACAGGGGCTGTGCAGGGTCAGAGGCTGTGCAGGGACAGGGGCTGTGCAGGGACAGGGGCTGTGATGGGGCAGAGGCTGAGCAGGGGCTGTGCAGGGGCAAGGTCAGTGGCTGTGCAGGTCTGTCTGTGCAGATCTGTCTGTGCAGATCAGTGGCTGTGTGAGTGTCTGCACAGGTCAGTGGCTGTGTGTCTGTGCAGGCCAGAGAGAGAATGGGGGGTGGAGAGAATGGAGGAGAGTGGAGAGAGAATGGACGGGGGAGAGAGAGAATAGAGGAGGGGATTGAGAGAGAGAAAATGGAGGTGCGGAGGAAGAGAGAGAGAATGGGGGGATGGGGAGAGAATGAGGGGAGGGAAGGGAGAGAATGGGGACAGAAGGGAGAGAGAATGGGGGGAGGAAGGGAGTGAAACTGGGTGGGGGAGGGAAGGGAGAGAGACTGGTGGGGGTTAGAGAAAATGAGGGGGGGGAGTGTGAGAGAAAATGGGGGATGGGGAGGGATAGATAGAGGGAATGGGGGAGAAGGTAGAGAGACAATGGGAAGAGGTAGAATGAATAATACAGCATCAATGGTGACACTATTAGATAAATATCATAATATTCATTTTTTAATAATGTAATTTGTTGTATTAATAATTTTTATGTGTCCCGGTTTTTCATTTTCAAAATCTGGTCACCCTATGTAGAGGGTGGAGGAGGGCCGCAGAGTGTGCTTTGGTGTGTGTGTGTGTCTGCAGTTTTGTGGGTTTACAGGGGGCCGCACTGTGTGTTTGTGGGTGTAGAGGGGGGACTGCTGTGTGCTGTATATGGTGTGTGTGTGTGTGTGGTTGGTTGGAGGAGGGCTGCAGTGTGTTTTGTGGGTGTAGAGGGGGAGTGTGTAGGGGGGGCTGCAGTGTGTGTGTGTGTGTGTGTGTGTGTGTGTGTGTGTGTGTGTGTGTGTGTGTGTGTGTGTGTGTGTGTGTGTGTGTGTGTGTGTGTGTGTACATTAGAGGCAACTCTTATTCGAACAAAAACCAGTGGCAATTCCCCAAAAACCCCAGGAAACACCCAGGTACATTCTGAATACATGCCTTAAACTTTCCTTAAACTAGCCCCAGCATTTCTGCATTGATTAATGGCCTATCAGATTAACAGCGGGGGTCCCTGGCAGTCCCATTCAAACTGAATTGGACTGCCAGGGATCCCTGCTGTGTTAATCCTATGGGTCGTTAGTCAATGCAGAAATACCTTAAACGTGCCTCAAACTAGCCCAGAACATACCCAGCACATACCCAGCACATACCCAGAATGTAACCCGGCTAGTTTACGGCAAATGTTAGAATAAACGTTGCCTCTACTGTATAGAGGGGGCTGTATGTAGCATAAGAATGTAAACAATCATGCTGAAAAAAATCAATATGACTACAAAAGTGTATCTTTTTTATGAAAAATTAAAAAAAAAAAGCCTACATTTAGCCCGAGGTGAATCCAAAGGACTTTAACCCAGCCAGGTTATTATTGGCCTGTTCTTCTGGGATTATTACTTAAATATTAAGATATTATACTCAGAGATGTTTGTCCATTGCTATAAAAGTTCCAAACTCTCCTCCATCCAACAACACACTCATAAAGATGCATTAACTTCCCTAAGCTTTAACTGCCACCCTGGATTTTATTTATTTATAAAATGTTTTACCAGGAAGTAATACATTGAGAGTTACCTCTCATTTTCAAGTATGATCTGGGCACAGAGATATGATGATAATAATAATACATGGTTACATTAAATGAACAGGGTTACACAGTCAATTCACAGAAATTTCATGGACAGATAGAGTTGGAAAATTGGGTACAGGGGATAAAATGGCTGGTGAGTTTCAGATTGAAATAGAGCAGCTTTAACATCATCAAACATCAGCAAACGGCTCACACCTTTTAGCTGCTTTTTGACTGCAACAAAGGCTTTCCGCCTTTGGGTCGAAGCAGATGTACACTGAAGGGGTTCAGATTGAATGCAGCTCGGGATTCAAAGTCCTTTGTATTCTTGGCTCATTAACATTCCAGTGGGTGAAGTTGAGTTCCACATAGTACAAGCAAAAGCAGAAGTTAACCCTTAGCATGCTGGTTCTGTACAGAGGGGAGCAGCTCTTGGGGAACCACATCAGGCATCCGCCTTTGGGGTGATGCAAATGTACACTGAAGGGGTTCAGATTGAATACAACTGTAATTTTGCATTTTGTGTGGGTTTGCACATACTGTAGCAATGATCGAATTGATGAAAATACTATCTTGGAGGTCATAGATTTTACTTTGTGGCTTTAATCCCAGGAACTATACTTCAGAACTTAATTTCTTTGGTGTGAACCCCTTCAGATAAAGAACTTTTCATGTGATCCATGTAGGACATTGCCCTCTCAACCAGGCAAATGATATTTCCCGGAACACCAATCTACCTAGATAATGGTATATAAAAGAAGATAATGGTACACAAAAATTCCATAATACAAAAGTACATGGTTGAAAAAGACATATACAAAGGAGCGGAGATAGGTATGTAGAGTGATTCAATGTTAGAAGCTTCAATTGCACATATCATATATTGTACTTTCCAGCATGCTATTGTGTTAGTATATAAAAAATATATATACAGTATAACCTCTAATTGTCAGTGTGCAGGCAGGTTTGCGAACACCAAGGGAACAAATTGGACCATTGACAGTGAAAAGAATAAATCTCACAGAAAGGTAACATTCATGAAAAAATTATGGCACATATTGCAAATAACCCACGCATTATTGGAGACACCTATAACAGCACTTAATTCCCATCACACCTACTGAGTGAAAACGTACACGCGTGCATATGGACCTCTTACTGGAGCAAAGTGTCCATAGTAACCACAGAGGGACTGATGTAACTTGCCTGATTCTCTCGATGGTAGTGACCGCGATGACCTTTAGTGTATAGTCTTGTATCTTTGCTCGGTGGTGTGTGACTGACAGGCGTCTCTTTCATCTGTGTGGCATACAATCAATACTCTGCTCCCGACCTGACACGTGTTTCACAAGAGACTCAAAGGGACTGTTTTGTAAGTGTCAAATTTGTTTTTAAATGATTTTTTTTTTTTTATTAAATACTACTGATCTATTCTGTTCTCCTCATCTAAAAGGTACCCAATTGCAGAAAATCTTTCTACCATTGAAACTTTTGAAAGAAAGGAAACCCATGACCTCATTTGACTCTTTTTTTTTTTTAAATCCGAAAAGAAATGTGGATGTGAGGTAAATCCTCACCCTCTGAACTCCTTTAATCCCACGGTTTGGAGTATTTCTCCTTCCAATTTTGTTTATTATTCCTGATTATATGTGCCGCAAGATTTTCCTTTCACCATATGTTTTAAGGAATTGGAATTCCTTTATCTTGGGCGGCTATTATTTCAGGATAAAACACTTTTTTTGCCCTTTATATTGCACTGTATATTGCACTTTATAGAAAATAGCAATTTGCACAATCATTGATATTGTTGTTTTAATATTCTCATTCAAATATCCACTCAAATATAGCAAATAAAAATATCACTTGTGAGCACATTCACATGTCTTAGGCAGGTCTGCAACCCTGCTTTTCGCAATTATCACCAAGCATACAGTGCTTCCACTGCAGCAAGGGATTCTGGGAAATGACATGCAAATGAGCACACTGTTACCTTTTCCCTCAAATCCATTTTTACATTGGACCCTTATAAGCGTATGCTCGCTGCGTTACAAAGCTTTCAGAACAGCCAGGGTTAAGATGCATAGCCAGTAAACCTACTCACAAACAGCTGTTTTTACCTTTTGGGATAAAAATGGATTTGAGGCAAAAGGTGACACTGTGCTCATTTGCATGTCTTTTCCCAGAATCCCTTGCTGCAGAGGAAGCACTGTATGCTAGGTGATAATTGTGAAAAGCAGGGTTGCAGACCTGTCTAAGACATGTGAATGTGCTCACAAGTGATATTTTTATTTGCTATATGCTTTACAGTGGAGGGTTTTTCGTCACCTTTTTTACCCTCCATAACTTATCTAATGTGCGCTCAAATATAGTTAGCGTCTACAGTTTCTTTTCAATTATATTACATTTGATAGATTTACCAAATTTGGTACAGTACATTTAATAAGAAAAAAAACAACAACATTGTATATTTTATTGGGTGAGCATACAATGTCTCCTGCATTTTTGTTTTAGACCAATATAGAAGGATATTCATCCTAATAATGGTCATGTCCTAGTTATTGGAAACTAGTTGATATACATCAAGTGTAAATGATAGATTAACATATGATGTAAAATGTAGTTAAAATTCATCCCACATAATATATCAATTATACAACCATCCAATGTATAAGAACAAGTAATAAGTAGTGCATGGTAGAGCAGTAGATCAAATACACTGCTTTACCCCTTAGTAAGGAACGTAACGCCCGTTTGCATGCGTGTGGCATAAGGTGCTTGTAGTTTAGCATCACTCTATAAATACTGTATGCCCTTTATGGTGTTAACTGGACAGTGTCCATATATTTTAGTGTTGCAAGTGTTTTTAAGAGAACAATGTTATTCTGTTTATTGTGGGTTCATCTTGGAATGCCATGGGCTTGGGAGGCAATAAAACCATTAAGGAAAGCCATGCTTACACTAACATGACAAGTAATAGTTTACAGATACACAACCAGGTATTAGTCTATCTGCAGAGGCAAAATTCAAAAGCCAACATATATTTCTGGGACATTCCCTTACAACGAACTCAGGGAAAGGGGATGGGACAGGGGAAGGGAAAACCCTCGCTACTGCAGAGTGCGATGTGGTGATGGTGCTACAACCAGGAGAAAGGAGTACAATTGAACATGAAGAACATATATTTCTACGACATTCCCTTACAGAGCAGATCCAAAGGCGACAGAGGAGGCACTCTATTCACCATCATTACAGATTAACATAATGCAAGAATTCATGTCTGGTACAACCCATTAAAATATTGGGTATAAATTTGTAATGGGCAAAAGTACTCATTTATCATATAAAATGTGACAAGATATCTGGGTTGCAAATATCGTATCATTATTGTTGTTTTCAATGGTACCAATTATACTATCATCGGTAGATTCCATGCGTGCATCAGATTAATCTGAATGCCAGGATGGTGTTATCATTAATCTGGTGGTTAGAGGGAGAGAGTTATGGGGCATTTTATACGCAGATTAAATTTAAATGAAATAATTCCCCTTTATCAGAGACACCAGGCTTAAAAGTGTTACAGGGAAGAGAGTGATAAATGACAGATAAGACACACCCACAAAAGGCCGGTTCAGGCATCTGCATTTTTGTCACAGATGCAAGGCTTGAGGTTAAAGTGTGGTTTTATGAATCCATAGCGAGACTCATCTAGCAGTGTACTGGCTCCACGTAGATTTCATATTCTCTACTTCATGACCTGTTGAAGGGTCTATTATTATTCATTGGTAATGTATTAGGTTTTCTGTGGTATTCCTTTTAATTTTGTAACCAGTCTAAATATATTTACTGTATGTTATTGTAAGAGACGTGTTCAGAGGTATGCAATGGAGACTGTTTAAGGTGAAATTAAAATAAGGCTTTATTGCACCTGTTGCTTTAAACACAGCAAACATGTAAATCAGCAAACAAAATCTGCTCCACTCTGGAGTATATATGCACTTGTGATCCAGTTCTCTTTAACTGCGTGGTTAGCCCAGCGATTCACCAGCCCAAATCATAGAGACATTCATATATATAGATAGACATAGATAAGTCTTATAAGAAAAGTCTTATCTGTTAGCTGGGTTGCTGTAGGGGAAGCTTCTCTGCTCTCTTGGATCCGCACCCTTGTGTGCTAAGGCAATGTCAGGCTCAAAGTTTAGAATCTTGTCCCCTTTGTCTTGTTGTCAGCTTGCCGCTCAAGACATCTGTCCTTCCTTGGTTAAGCCCAGTTGTGGACTAAGGAATCTCTCTTCCTGTCTCAGAGGCAGGCTTTTTCTAACACCTGTAATCAGCCAGGTGGTGTTAGTTAATTGCTTACCAGCAGTTAACCACCACACTGCTGGGTTAGAGGCACATTTGTGAACAGGGATAAGTCCCCTGTTACAGTTATTATAATCCTTTTTTCTGTAATAAGCACTGTACGCCTTTTGGAATATTAAATCTAAAATGTTATAAGTTACGTCTTTGAGCTATAATTGAATCTATCACATTTTGAAAAGATTGACAGCATTTGTGGATATGTTTTGCTAAATTGGGTTCTTGTTTTAATTGCCTATTTTCCTAGTATAAGGGGAACCGGAGACCCCTGACGCATAGAACCTCAAATTAATCCTGGTGGTGGCAGCGTAATTGGGGTGTAATATGATGGTTTTGGGGTGCGATTGCTAATTTTTGGTGCCCCGTGGGGAGGTGAGAGGGACAACTGGAAGGCTTGTTGTTTACCATACACGCATACATACACGTACATGCGCGCACACACACACACACACACACACACACACGTGTGTATATGACACTGAGCATATAAATGCCATTGCAAATATTCTGGGATCTATGGAAACAATATTGCTATGAATCTTGTAGCCTTATAGAGAATCATTTGAAAATAAGGTCAATATTGTTATTCCTTGTATGACCCATGTTATGAGTTCTAATTTGTTACATACTGTATATGTGCTTTTATTTGTTGCACATCAATGTTGATGTGAAAATTGAAATGTTACACATGTAACGGGTTTATTCCCCCCCCCCCCCCCCCAATCTCACATTGGCCCGGGTACTGTGAATAACCAACTCCCATTACGTGTGTTTGGTGGTGCACCTGTAGGCAACAGAACTCCTGAGTCTCCCGCTGGATGTTATTAGGGGATTTTCAATAGACAGGTAGCTGAGGTAGTGGGTGCGAGTTCAACTTACATCATGTGCAGCGCCTCCACCTCATCAGGATCTGTACTTCCGCAGGGAGATGGTCCTGGTGAGGAACTCCTTCTTGGTGGTGCCATCCACTGCGGAGTAATTTCACACTCACACAGTGGGGGTATCGTTAACAAGGTCATCTTTATTGTAGACGGTGATGTAGCAGACTGCCCCATGCAGCTGCCGGCTCTAGCCGCACATCCCTCCGTGCTGTCCCTTCGCCAGGTACGCCCTCCTGAATTGAAGTGGGATTCCCCCTTCTCCTAGGGAGATCCTCTCTGCGCCAGGTCCCTGGACACAGAGGGGCTTAGACAGGCTGATTGGTCAACCTGGACCGCTAGTTACTTCACTAGGGTCACAAAGTGTTCCTACAATCCCTTATGCAGGCCATACAACTTCCTAACAGCTTTCCACAGCTGCCAGAACACTGCTAGAACACTCTACTTCCATACTGTAGAACCTTTGTAACTAACTGTGTTGTGCCTTATATACTTCAGGAGGCAGGCGCATCCCTGATGTCACTATCCAGGGACTCAGAGCATACAGCCACTCCCCTCCATACATAGGGCACCTCACCATTGGATGAGGGAAAACCTCCATAACTACTGCTGGCATACCTGCTCTTACCAGGACTTACTGCCAACAGAGAGGAAAGCAATATACCATTATTATGCATGGCTATATACTCCCCCTGGTGAATCCCCACCATCCCGGCTGGGTCCTAAATTTGGTGTACCTTGCACCAGGAAACACTGAAAAAGAACACACAAACTTAGCATTTAAACATTATCACTTCACATAATAATGACGGAACATCCGCTCACTGACCAGCAGTAAGCAGTAAAGAAAAGGCAGACTACTCGTTTACGGACCTAATAGTAGTGCCGAGGGTCTGGTTTCTTCACTTCCCGCCCCGCTGCATCATGAACGGTTACACTATACTCTCGTGGCAATCCCCGCTCATTACAGTATACCACCTTGTGCATATATACACTGCGTCCTATCTTCCAGACCCGCATGAGTTGGGATACCCTCTGTTCAGCCTGAACTCCCTTAATGGCTCCTCTCTTGTTAACTATATAGTATTCTATATCATTCCTGAGCCACCTCTCTCGGTTCTCCTCTATTTCTCTCATTAGAGGTTCGGGTACATACGGGTATTCGAGCCCATGTGACCTCTTATACTTGGCTGCAATAGCCCTTTCAGCTCGGCAAGTCCTGGTCAACTTACTTTGCCCGGCAGGTAAAGAAATTGGGGTGCTCAAACCCGCAGCAACTCCATCCGAAGGCATAAGTATTAATAACCCCTGGAGATACCAATGGGAGTGGGTAGGCAGAATAAAGACATGTAGGTATAATATTGACTTGTGCGGTCAAACCCAACTATAATAGTCTTAGCCAGTAAACCCTACTCACGTCATCTCCAGGTTTTTTCTGCCAGCCAGAGAGGATCCAGAATCCAGAGACATCCAGTAGAAAAAAACGAATGGCGCACAGCCAGGGAGCCAGGTGTGGAGTAAAATTTTTTTTCTTTATTGCAGCATGGTGAGAGACAAATTCACCCCCTTGGGGGACACAGATAGAGTCCTCCTACGCGTTTCAGACCAACAGGTCCTTTATCAAGGAGTATGGGGTATGTTCAGGATGGGCACCTTATATATCTGATGTTTAATTGTTAAATTAAAAAAATCTGTGGATAGTTGCGTCGCGGACCCACCGCGCATGCGCGTGACGTCACACGGAGCGTCACTCCAATAACCCATGGGATTGTGGGTAAATACCGCCCCCAGATGACGCCCGCGCATGCTCCTGGTGCTCCGTGAGGGCAAACAGGTGTTCCCTTACTCTCAGCCATCTCTCCCTCCCCGAGTGACGTCACGAAGTGATCCGATTGGATGAAGCTCACCGCTATGCCACCAATGACTGTGTGGGGCAGACGGAGCAGCTCCAATCACGCGGAGCCCCGCACGACCACACTGTAGCTGGAAGGGACAGGCAGAGAGGACAAATTTATGTTAACTGAGATTACAATAGGAGCAGACTAAAAAATAAAATAAACAAAATCCTTTTAAGCTCCTATTGGAAATGGTGCCCATTCTAAAGTCAGATCCCACTTAAACTAAGACATACAAGTGAATACATATCAAGGATCTAAGATCCTTATCAGCACAAAGTGCTGGCAAAATTAACATACAAATATAAAATTGATTAAAAACAAAAATGAATCAGATCAGCAAGACTTGAATATGATGTCTTGTTTTTCTGAGTCTTCCAAAGGGGAAGAGGAATCAGTTATGCTATTCCTGTGATTACTCAATTATCTACTACAAATCATGACTTTAGAATAATCAATGACTCTTGAAGGTAATCACTACGATAGCCCTAAACAATAAGCTCGGGTATTAATCTGTGGCAATGCCACCTCTGTTGTAAGGGCTCAACCCGTATGTCCGGGTCTAGTACAATACACAATATGTTGAAGAAACTGACATAGAATATTGTCAACAGTGTAGTGCTAAGTAATGGGATAATTCATGCAATTTTTGTTTTACATCTGCGTGGAGATCTCATAATTATGTCAAAAAATAATAATAATGACCATAGGATAAGTATTGACATTGTGATTTTACACAGCATTTACAGATATAATGAGTTTTTAATTATTTAAGAAAATGACTCAAATTCCACTCTACATTCAGACCGCAGGGGGTTCTAGTCTGAAGCATAAATATCCAATATGCCTCCCTGCGGTCCAGAAGGTTGAGTGAGTCACCTCCCCTTTCATTTAGAAAGATCTGTTCAATACCTTGAACTTTTAGCCTATTTAGGCTCCCTTTTGGGCATTGTGAAAAATGCTTTGAGACCGGGTGGGAAGTGTCTCCTTTTCTGATTAACCTGATATGTTCAAGGATTCTGTTTTTTAGCGGTCTAATTGTCCTACCCACGTAGTTTATCCCACACCCACATGTTAAGAGGTACACTACGTTGCTAGTATCACAATTTATAAATGATTTTATGCGAAATTCTTGTTTAGAATTTAAACCCCTAAAGCATTGTGAGGGTGTCACAAATTGGCAGATCTTGCAGCCTCCACATCTGTATGAGCCCTTAGTTACAAATTTCCTGGTAGATATGGTGGAGGATGCAACATAGCTAGGCGACACATAACTTGCAATAGTTTTTGCCTTACGGTACACAAAACGGGGGCCTTGTTTAACGCATTCCCTAAGGCTGCTATCCATTTGGAGAATATTCCAATGTTTGCGTATAATGTTTTGTACTTTATGACTACATCTGTTGTATTGTGAAATCATAAGTGGAACATCCCCTTTTGAAAACCCAGTGTCTTTTTTATTATGTCTCAATGTTATTTTATCCTTGTCAGGATCACCCTTGGTCTTTTTGAATAAATCCTCTCTATTTGTCAGTGCAATTTCTTTGGAGGTGTCAATCAGGCCCTCCATGTCATAGCACTTTCTATTTACAACAAAGGGGCACAGCAATGGGCACGAGCTTTGCACCGGTGTATGCGAACTTATTTATGGGGTGGTGGGAGTCACTGTTTATGTTTTCTAGCACAAATCCATTTCGTAAACACATCACATTTTACAAAAGGTTTATTGATGACCTGATTATGGTTTGGGAAGGGGATTTGGACACTCTGCACAATTTCTTTAAATATGTTAATTCTAATCACCTTAACTTAGTGTTCACGTATCATTTTAACACACAGCACATTGACTATCTGGACCTCCGTTTGTTTATTGACATTAAAGGCCGAATCCAAACGGAAACATTCAGGAAACCGAATGCCAGGAATATGCTATTACGAGCTGACAGCTGCCACCCCCCTGCGGTCATTAGGGGTATCCCCAAGGGCCAGTTCCTCAGACTGAGGAGGAATTGCTCCACCGAGGAGGCTTTTTCTCGTCAGTCTGAGGAACTGTGCCTTCGTTTCCATCAGAGGGGCTATGACATGGAGGGCCTGATTGACACCTCCAAAGAAATTGCACTGACAAATAGAGAGGATTTATTCAAAAAGACCAAGGGTGATCCTGACAAGGATAAAATAACATTGAGACATAATAAAAAAGACACTGGGTTTTCAAAAGGGGATGTTCCACTTATGATTTCACAATACAACAGATGTAGTCATAAAGTACAAAACATTATACGCAAACATTGGAATATTCTCCAAATGGATAGCAGCCTTAGGGAATGCGTTAAACAAGGCCCCCGTTTTGTGTACCGTAAGGCAAAAACTATTGCAAGTTATGTGTCGCCTAGCTATGTTGCATCCTCCACCATATCTACCAGGAAATTTGTAACTAAGGGCTCATACAGATGTGGAGGCTGCAAGATCTGCCAATTTGTGACACCCTCACAATGCTTTAGGGGTTTAAATTCTAAACAAGAATTTCGCATAAAATCATTTATAAATTGTGATACTAGCAACGTAGTGTACCTCTTAACATGTGGGTGTGGGATAAACTACGTGGGTAGGACAATTAGACCGCTAAAAAACAGAATCCTTGAACATATCAGGTTAATCAGAAAAGGAGACACTTCCCACCCGGTCTCAAAGCATTTTTCACAATGCCCAAAAGGGAGCCTAAATAGGCTAAAAGTTCAAGGTATTGAACAGATCTTTCTAAATGAAAGGGGAGGTGACTCACTCAACCTTCTGGACCGCAGGGAGGCATATTGGATATTTATGCTTCAGACTAGAACCCCCTGCGGTCTGAATGTAGAGTGGAATTTGAGTCATTTTCTTAAATAATTAAAAACTCATTATATCTGTAAATGCTGTGTAAAATCACAATGTCAATACTTATCCTATGGTCATTATTATTATTTTTTGACATAATTATGAGATCTCCACGCAGATGTAAAACAAAAATTGCATGAATTATCCCATTACTTAGCACTACACTGTTGACAATATTCTATGTCAGTTTCTTCAACATATTGTGTATTGTACTAGACCCGGACATACGGGTTGAGCCCTTACAACAGAGGTGGCATTGCCACAGATTAATACCCGAGCTTATTGTTTAGGGCTATCGTAGTGATTACCTTCAAGAGTCATTGATTATTCTAAAGTCATGATTTGTAGTAGATAATTGAGTAATCACAGGAATAGCATAACTGATTCCTCTTCCCCTTTGGAAGACTCAGAAAAACAAGACATCATATTCAAGTCTTGCTGATCTGATTCATTTTTGTTTTTAATCAATTTTATATTTGTATGTTAATTTTGCCAGCACTTTGTGCTGATAAGGATCTTAGATCCTTGATATGTATTCACTTGTATGTCTTAGTTTAAGTGGGATCTGACTTTAGAATGGGCACCATTTCCAATAGGAGCTTAAAAGGATTTTGTTTATTTTATTTTTTAGTCTGCTCCTATTGTAATCTCAGTTAACATAAATTTGTCCTCTCTGCCTGTCCCTTCCAGCTACAGTGTGGTCATGCGGGGCTCCGCGTGATTGGAGCTGCTCCGTCTGCCCCACACAGTCATTGGTGGCATAGCGGTGAGCTTCATCCAATCGGATCACTTCGTGACGTCACTCGGGGAGGGAGAGATGGCTGAGAGTAAGGGAACACCTGTTTGCCCTCACGGAGCACCAGGAGCATGCGCGGGCGTCATCTGGGGGCGGTATTTACCCACAATCCCATGGGTTATTGGAGTGACGCTCCGTGTGACGTCACGCGCATGCGCGGTGGGTCCGCGACGCAACTATCCACAGATTTTTTTAATTTAACAATTAAACATCAGATATATAAGGTGCCCATCCTGAACATACCCCATACTCCTTGATAAAGGACCTGTTGGTCTGAAACGCGTAGGAGGACTCTATCTGTGTCCCCCAAGGGGGTGAATTTGTCTCTCACCATGCTGCAATAAAGAAAAAAATTTTTACTCCACACCTGGCTCCCTGGCTGTGCGCCATTCGTTTTTTTCAACTTACTTTGCCCGGCCTTTCCCGGCAACACCCATGACAGGGGCTCATCTAATTCTACCGGATCATCCAACCCTTCTGATCCTTTTGGGGTAATAAGGCCTCCTTGTATGCGATCCCATCTTACCCTTAATGTCCTAAGGTATGCCTCATCATCAAAATCTCCGGGAGCCCACCAGTGATCAACCACCCCCTCCCTTTCTAGAAGAAAATGGGTGCGGTCAAGCCAGGCGACATACCCTTCATATAACGGTGCCCACCACCTAGTTTCCCGTACCTCCTCGGAGTTAGGTTCTAGTGGCTCCTCCTCATCATCAGGCCCGCCCGAGGATACTCCTGAAGTACCCTCAGATCGCATCACCCTTCCCTTGCGCTGCGACCAATGTCCGCCCTCACGACTTAGCGCGCTAACAATCGACCCTCGTGGTGAAATCCTCCCTCCACCCTTCGATCCATCATCAGAAGTTCCCCAGTCCAGGCTTCCAGTCCGTTCGGTGATAGGACCCCGGGAATCCCCTGACATACCCAGGCTAGATGTAGACCCAAAGGAACAGGAGACAGGGACAGGGGTTTGAACTTGTGCCTTGGGGCTAACCCTGGGAATGGACGGGGTTGGGGGACGTGAATGGACGGTAGATGCCGGAAGGGTCACGGCCTGCTCCTCGGCAACAACTGACTCACGTTCACCACAATGTTCGCTCTGTCCTTCGGTAGTGGGTCCTCTCGTTCTCCGATTCGAGCGCCCACTCCGTCTGCTGTCCGTAGGGGATCGACTCCCACTGCTCGATCGTAGAGGCGCAATCGCCTCCCACTCAACACCGCTCAGGTCGCCCGGAACTGCCTCTGGATCCGCACGTTCTGCGACACCATCTTGGGTTGGGTCCCCAAGCGAGACCTCTTCCTCCACGAGGATATCCGGTAACACCCTTCTGCTGCGCGGTCCAGCTTGACCCTGGTTCCGTTCTTCGCTCACCTCCACTCCCGGGATCTGTGGTGAGCACGGAGTTATCCTACTGCTCCGCAGGGTCGGGGTGGATCGACCTCCTTCCGACCCGCTAGTCACCACGGCAGTGGGACTCCAGCGATCGGGTTGTCGCGGCACTGGAGACACTCGACTCCGTGTCTCCACACCACGAGGAATGGCATCTCGCCACGGAATACCAGTAGCATGGTACTCCTCTAACAAGTCCTGTGCCTCTGTCAGCCTAGCACACTCCTCGTCCGAGGACTCTAATTTACAGTTTGGTCGGGGTATTCCAGTAGGGGACCGTCTATGGGCTCCTTTCCGGTCACCTCTACGATGACTGGGTTTCTCCTGATTGAGAACCCGGCCGGGTTCCTGCTCCGCGGGATCTGCACTCTCCCTCCACAGGGCACCCGGAAGCTCCGCTGCCAACGTTGGGGTAGGATGTCTCATCCCCACGGTTTGTATTGGCACAAAAGTTGTCATGGGCCACATGTACTGCAGGCTACAGTGAGGGCATCGAGCTTCACTGCCCACGGCTCCACCAGGCAGTCTGCACTGCAGGCAGAGACAGACCACTGTCTCCACACCTTCTACTCGAATAATCAGGAAGCCTCCTGGAGCCGAGTAGGGGTGGGTTGATATCAAGGGACTCTGTTCCACTTTCTCCGCTTGTTCAGCCATGGTCACCAACGGGAGCACTCGTCCTAGTGGTCTGTAGTGATTAATGGCTCTTCGCAACTGAAGTGCAGGGGATGGTTGAGCTGTCCTTCCCCCCACTTCCTCCATCAGCATCCGGTGGAACTTTAGACCACTCCCCCTGGTTGAAACTAGGGGGATGTCTCGCCGCTTTGTACAGGGGCTGAGTGAGTCATAGTCCATGAGGGCGCGGCTCCAGCTTTCGCGCCAAACTCCGCATCTGGGTGGAGTTTTCTCGTTGCCGCCAATCCTGGCCAACAATTTGCAAACTGCAGAGTTGCAAGGCTTTCTGCAGCTGGCCCACGCGGTGTCCCGGGAACGCGGGAACCGCCATTTTGGTAAGCACTGTCCTTTTTTGTATTTGAGGTAGCGTCTGGCTGTTTGTTAATTGGTGTGTAACAAAGTCCATTTCGTTCCTCCCATCTCGCAAGGCTGTCATCCTCACTATTCTCAGGGGTATCATCCCTAGAACATAGGCATGACAAACACGGCACAGCCACGGCTTTTACGCCATTCCACAGCAAACACACAAGAGTCTCTCCTGTAGCTTGTTCTCCTTCATCACCCCGACATCCTGGACCTTCTGCTCTTTGCAGATCCTCCATTCCGACGGTCACTTCTTGCTCACGGTATACTGGATTACTGTACATGGAGCTCCGCTCTGCTGGGCAGCTACCACATCCGTACAATAAACATTACCTAGTGCACCACCTCGTGTACCTAACATATGTTTAACTCGTGTTTGCACTACCTCAGGCTAGGCTCACTCTCTCAGTGTCTTCTGTATCTCCTTCCTCCCAGTCTGTGCTCCCTTCGGTAAGTGATCTGGAATGGACTAGAGTACTCTGGGGCTTCCATGCAGTACTTGGGCGTCTACCTCTCTTGGTCAGCCTAGTGCAGACCCTCTCCAGGATTCCTGACCTAGTTAGCAGGCTATCCCTTCAGGCATCCTACCCCTAGCGCTACCTCAAGGTGACTCGGACAGCTATAGCCCCTCTCCATGCCCACTAACTCCTCTCAGGTTCCCAGGTTACTCCTGCGGTTCCATCCCAACACAGCACAAAGTGGCAGCATACACTTTCCCTGTTTCCTAGTGTGCCTAGCAAAAGCCTGTCCTGTTGACAGGTCTGTCAGCAGCGCCTCCAATTGTAATGGGTTTATCCCCCCCCCCCAATCTCACATTGGCCCGGGTACTGTGAATAACCAACTCCCATTACGTGTGTTTGGTGGTGCACCTGTAGGCAACAGAACTCCTGAGTCTCCCGCTGGATGTTATTAGGGGATTTTCAATAGACAGGTAGCTGAGGTAGTGGGTGCGAGTTCAACTTACATCATGTGCAGCGCCTCCACCTCATCAGGATCTGTGCTTCCGCAGGGAGATGGTCCTGGTGAGGAACTCCTTCTTGGTGGTGCCATCCACTGCGGAGTAATTTCACACTCACACAGTGGGGGTATCGTTAACAAGGTCATCTTTATTGTAGACGGTGATGTAGCAGACTGCCCCATGCAGCTGCCGGCTCTAGCCGCACATCCCTCCGTGCTGTCCCTTCGCCAGGTACGCCCTCCTGAATTGAAGTGGGATTCCCCCTTCTCCTAGGGAGATCCTCTCTGCGCCAGGTCCCTGGACACAGAGTGGCTTAGACAGGCTGATTGGTCAACCTGGACCGCTAGTTACTTCACTAGGGTCACAAAGTGTTCCTACAATCCCTTATGCAGGCCATACAACTTCCTAACAGCTTTCCACAGCTGCCAGAACACTGCTAGAACACTCTACTTTATACTGTAGAACCTTTGTAACTAACTGTGTTGTGCCTTATATACTTCAGGAGGCAGGCGCATCCCTGTTGTCACTATCCAGGGACTCAGAGCATACAGCCACTCCCCTCCATACATAGGGCACCTCACCATTGGATGAGGGAAAACCTCCATAACTACTGCTGGCATACCTGCTCTTACCAGGACTTACTGCCAACAGAGAGGAAAGCAATATACCATTATTATGCATGGCTATACACATATAGCCATGGCTGTTCCAGACTATCTTTCTGCCTTCCTGTCCCGTAAATTCTAATAGATACAGACAGTGACAGGCTACCCTATGGGGTTTACCCTCCCTCATGCAGCCTCCCTGAGTGGCAGGAGAGGAGGTGACACTGGGTCTGTGTTGCAGCCAATCATGGTGCAGATCCGGTGTCCTCCCCTTTCTGCAGTAGGGAGGAAGCACTCCAAATTATAGAGAGTCCTTCCCAGCCGGGGAAGGGAGAGGAGTACCACTCCTGGGGTAGAGACATGCCTGCAGTCCCTCCTAGGGCTGTTTGCAACCCAAGATCTAAAAGAGCTCCAGACCTCACCATTATCAGAAGGCCGGTACCCTCTAGAGATCTGAGACCCATTCTCCAATACATGGCATACGCTGAAATGACATCTGCAGTGGCTGCCTGAATAAAGATCCCTTTTTATATACTCCAGCTTAAGTCGCAGTCTATTGGGCAGAGGTATAGGAGAAAAGACTGTCATGGTAGGGACTGCCTCCAGCGCTGTTGGAGACTATTGTGACTGGAGGCGCTGACACCTATGAGAAGAACCTGAGGATCACCAAAAGCCTGTCCTGTTCCCCACAACATCATGGAAGCTCATCTCTCTTGGAGCCAAACAGGTACAAAGCACCACACAGACCTGTAGCCAGGGCAAGATCTCCCAGAGAGGGGAGGGGGGAAGCAGTGCTACACGCAGGTTCACTTTAAGTGCCACTTTTGAGTCCGAGGAAAGTCTATCCACTGCAATATTATAAAAGTTATTGCTTAAGAGGAGCTCTGCTGTAAACCTAATTCAGGCAAATTAGAAGAGGTCAAGTGGTTTCAAGTAGCATTGTCAGCAATGCAAAGGTATTTTCAATGTGAATCTCCAATACAGCGAACATCTGAATAAGATTTGACAAGACCTGTGTATTAGTTGGCCTGAACTTGAATACTGAAACAGACAGCTAAATGAGAACCCGGTTTACTACAGCTGCAATCGCACTGCACTCCTTTCTTCCTTTATTGCATCATGAGCTGCAGCCACTTCCATTCATCACTTCTCCTGCTTCTGTTGTCTTCCCATCACTATATCAAAGACCACTTCATCATTGAATTCCTGACATTTAGGACAATGATTGGTCCCTTTATCATTCTCCCACATTACTTAAACCTAATCCTTTGCAATTCAAATCTCAAGGTTCTTTGTTAACATAACCAATTTGTATGTATGTCTGTCTTTATTTATATAGCGCTATTAATGTACATAGCACTTCACAGTAGTTTGTGTTTGTCTATAATTAGCAATACACTCTAAAAATAAATATTTTTTTGTGAAATCGTATTTACATGGTTAATGCTACCAATAATTACAAATACAAAAGACAGATTATTTTTCACCCATATAGCAGAAAGTAAAAATAGAAAGGATTCAGGCATTATGTGACAAATCAATTGACTCTATACTATGCCAACCATTCCAGCTGGCTTAATCCTCATTAGCCACAATAATTTATGAACTGAAAGACGAGAAAATAAACGAATCAGCTTAATGTGCGATAAGTAGGGCGTAGTCATGGAAACAAGATGCAGAATTCTGGTTTATCTGTGTTTGTGTATGGCATAAGCGCCACCTAACCTTGAAGGTATTGGAAGAAGTAACGGAAACTGAAAACATTTCTTCAAACTGCACATTTTGCAAATGTTAGCATTTGGAATGTTTAATTTCCACAATAAAACAGCCACCTGCACTGTGATAGGATTTTTAAAAGAGTCATTACTTCCTCTCACCACTAACATGTGACTTCTGTATCCAAGAGGAAAATGTTACTTGTTCCAAGGACGTCCACTGGATAAAGGATAAAGGAGATCGAGGCTAAAAAGATTCAGTCAGTTTTTGTATCACATAATCTCTTTAAAAAATGCTTGAGAATTACATTTACCTAATCAAAGAATATGTATATGTGTGTACTGATGATACCCATCAAGGTTGAAACATGTCTGTGAGTGGATTTACTGGCTTTGCATCTCACCCCAGCCTATGCTTAAAAGCTGTGTTTAAAGCAGCATGCATTGGCTTAAGGGTTGCTTGTGTAATATGAGCTTGAGACAAAAGGTGGCACTGTGTGCTCATTTGCATGTCATTTCCCAGAATCCCTTGCTGCAGTGGAAGTGCTGTGTGCTGGGCGATAATGGTGAAAGACAGGGTTGCAGACCTGTCTAAGACATGCAAATGAACATACAGTAATATTTCCATTACCCAGCACACAGCACTTCCACTGCAGCAAGGGATTCTGGAAAATGACATGCAAATGAGCACACACTGTGTGTATGTGTGTATGTGTGTATGTGTGTGTATTATATATATATTTTTTTTTACGTTTCCTACAACCTTCAATATTGCAAAGCCAGTATAACCAACCTCACCCTGATCCTGATGATACATACATGTTTCAACCTTAATGGGTGAGTGGTTTCTCTGGCTATGCATCCGATTCCCATGCTGTGCTTAAAAGCTGTGTTAACAGCGAGCATTAGCTAATAAGGGTTCCATGTAAAAATGGATTTCAGGCAAAGGTGACACGGTGTGCTCATTTGCATGTCATTTCCCAGAATCCCTTGCTGCAGTGGAAGCACTGTATGCTTGGTAACAGGTTGCAGACATGTGAATGTGCTCACCAGTGATATTTTTATTTGAGATATATATGTGCTTTCCATCACATGGTGTGGAGTTGCTTGGCAGAAAACTAGCCACACCCACCTTCTAGAAGGTGCCTAGTGATGTCACCAAGTAAAGATACTTTGTAGAATCCAAACCCCTCCCCTACTAGCCTAGTGATTAGTGATGTTACTATGTGGTGTATATATACAGGGGATGGAATATTCTAGTTCAGATCCCATGAGGAGACCAAGATGGGGGATCTCATTGTAAAAAATGTAAGTCTTGTTAGTCTGTAACTACGTGTTAGTATTAAAATCACTTTGTTGTTTTCCAGTTAAGGAAGTTCCACTCCTAAAGATATAGCCCCTCTATGTGGCCCTCAGCATGTTCCACTCACAGGAGGGAATTAACAGGTACTCCAAAGGAGGTTCCTTAGTAAGGGCCTTGGAGTATCAATTTAGAATTACTAGGGGGTAAGAGACTCCTTTGTTCTGTCAGAGGTGATAGAGTGTAATCTCTCATGCCAGCAGGCACCCTGCCTAGGGATTCCAGTGAGTTGGGAACAGCCATCATTCAAGCAATGGAGTGTAACTTTATAGTACTACATAGGGTAAGACAGGGATGCACAAACTTTTGGAGCTGCGCCCCCCCCCCCCCACCCCCAGTGCTCATGCTCCTCTTACCTTTTTTTTCTGGCGTCAAATGATGCAGCGAGGTAATGTGATGTGACGACACATGACCCTGAAGCGTTCTTTGTCGCCCCGTGGCCATGGTGACGCGTCCCACCAAGCCTCTGAATCTTGGTAAGTTGAGTTGCAGAGGCCTTAGGCGGTCCCCCGACATTAAATTTATATGGAAACAAAAAGAAAACAGCGCACAACGCCAAATAGTGAAGTAAGTAATAGAGTGTATTACAATATTAAAGGGGTAATAAATCTGCGTACATCAGATAGAAATAACATGTGCATTTAGTGCATATCACACTGGTTACCACTCTGTAGCTGTAAAACAGGACGGTCTGGCACTCAGCTGTCTCTGCAGGAGCCTCTATGATGGTTCTGGGGCATGGGATCCTTCATGCACTCCTCACACAGCAGGACGCTGCTCACAAGGGGATTCCTTTCAAGCAGCCTGGTAATACTGCAGATTCAGACACTTAGTGGGACCGCTCCTCAACCGGTGATATACTGCCTCCAGGGGAATTCCCCTACAGTCCCCCGTCTCTCCTGTGTAGATTCGCTGCTTTTCCAAGCTGCTATGATCTTAGGGCAGTCCAGAGCTGTTGGAATTGCTCTGCAAACACTTCCGCAACTGCAGGGGCTTACACAGCGTGCCACGATGCCGCTCCGTCACGTGGTGTAGCGGAGTGACGTCACAGTTCTCGTGGCAATGGAGGAATCAATAGGGAATCAATATATCACCGGTTGAGGAGCGGTCCCACTAAGTGTCTGAATCTGCAGTATTACCAGGCTGCTTGAAAGGAATCCCCTTGTGAGCAGCGTCCTGCTGTGTGAGGAGTGCATGAAGGATCCCATGCCCCAGAACCATCATAGAGGCTCCTGCAGAGACAGCTGAGTGCCAGACCGTCCTGTTTTACAGCTACAGAGTGGTAACCAGTATGATATGCACTAAATGCACATGTTATTTCTATCTGATGTACGCAGATTTATTACCCCTTTAATATTGTAATACACTCTATTACTTACTTCACTATTTGGCGTTGTGCGCTGTTTTCTTTTTGTTTCCATTTCTTAGAGTGTGTGGGGTGCTGAGCCACCCCTAATGTTTATAGCAGCAGACGCCCATATCAACCACACGGTTATGTTATAATTTAATTATCTAATCACTTATTCACTGTGGTATTGTGGTTTACTTTATTTATATATGGTTTAGTCACTGCACTGTATTCAATTATAATAAGGAGATAGATAGTAGCGTACAGTTTATTTTTGTTTTTCCATTAAATTTATATGCCTTGGAGAAGAGCGCGGGGCCTCTGCAACTGCCATGCCCCCTTTCCCTCCCCCGAAAATCTCACGCCGCCCCAGTTTGAGATACTCTTTGAGGGATGCCGAAAACGTTTTGGATGTTATTCCTGTAAATAAAGTTAAAGAAAAGTTCCTGACTGCCTCTATCTGTTTCTTCACGTGCTTACCATACCAGGCCTGCACGCATTCCGGCACCCTGAGACACAAGGTAAATAAGAGACGCCGAGCACCACCTGCACATAAGCAACACCTAAATAGACAAAGGGACACTTTGGTGTGGCCCCTCTTCTGTTGGCCAGGGAAGAGGTGTTACATATAAAGCAATTTTTATAACACGGGCTGGTTTACCTATACTTCTGCCAAGGAGCAGAACAGGTCATGTCATACCTCATAAGCATAACATTTTTGTCACCAAAAGAGCAGACATGTTTTTTTTCCAAGCATTATTTTTGCATATATAATTATAATTTAATATAGCAATAACTCCAGATTTTATCACTACTAACTATTTTTCTTGATTGGACAATTCTGCACTATTGTTTTGCAATTTAAAGGCTCATTCATCTGGTGAACATACACATGTTTACATGAGTTTACATACAGTACTTATGATTGATACACTCAAGGCCACGGGCAGGGGGCGGGGGGTTTGAGCCGGGACAAGTGTCCTGGGCCCGGTGGCGGTGGGGGAACCGTCTAGCCGGCACTAGAAGTTGAGCCTGGCCAGAGGCCGGGACCAACTTCTGTGTCCAGCTGCTGGGTCTCTGGTTGTCACTGCCAGGCCTTGGTTCTCCCCTGCTGCTGCCTTTCTTTCCACACCATCCTTTCTCTCCCGCCGGTGTGCTGGGCCTTACCTCCGGGTGTACCCAGCTTCCAGTGTGCACCGGCGAGAGAGAGGCAGATGCGACGTGTGAATAAGTGGTAGCAGCTTGGGGGGAATGGGGGTGGTGGTAGTTGTATTTGTGGGGGGGAGTGGTGGTAATTGTATTTGTGTGGGTGGTGGTAATTGTATTTGTGAGCGGTGGGTAATTTTATTTGTGGGTGGTGGAATTGTATTTTCTGGGGGAGGGGGGTACTAATTGTATTTGTGTGGGGGGGAGGTGGTAGTTGTATTTGTGGGGGGGAGTGGTGGTAATTGTATTTGTGTGGATGGTGGTAATTGTATTTGTGAGCGGTGGGTAATTTTATTTGTGGGTGGTGGAATTGTATTTTCTGGGGGAGGGGGGTACTAATTGTATTTGTGTGGGGGGGAGGTGGTAGTTGTATTTGTGGGGGGAGTGGTGTAATTGTATTTGTGTGGGTGGTGGTAATTGTATTTGTGGGGGGTGGTGGTCATGGTTTTTTTTTTTTTGAGGGGGGTCATTGTATTTGTGGAAGGGTGGTAATTGTGAGGTGGTAGTAATTGTATCTGGGGGCTAGTGGTAATTGTATCTGGGGGTGTAACAGGGACTTACCCTTGTTTAAGAAAAACTGTGTCTAAATCTAGTAGGGAGCTGGTTAATTGCAGCCAGTCAATTAACCAGACTTCAGCTGGCTAATTAGAACTCTAAAAAAGCCTCCTGGGGGGGAAATGCCAAGAGATGTCCTTAGCACACAAGGGTGCTGACAGAGGAGAAAGAGGACTGAGCAGAGAGACACTCCATAGCACACCACGGTGCTGACCCAGGAGAGCAGAGAGGGCTTCCCCTACAGCAACAGAAACAGATGAGACTTTCTTGTTGGACTGTTGTATGAATACATGTTTGGGGTGTTAACCAGCTTAGCTAGCCACCCAGATAGAAAGGACTGGAGTAAATGTTTAGGGAGTAGGTGTTTGTTTATTGTGTTTCTTTTTTATGTTTTGCCTTGTTAAAGAAACAGGCTCAATAAAGCCAGGATTTAATTTCACCCTAATCAGTCTCCGTGAAATGTACCTCTGCACACATCTCTTACAAGGGGGGTAGTGGTGGCATTTGTATCTGGTTGAAGTAGTAGTAGTATTTGCATCTGGGGGGGTGTTGTTTGTATCTGGGGGGTGTAGTGGTGTCTGTATTTTGAGGGGGTAGTTTTGTATTGGAAGGTGGTATTATGTGTTCATTGGAGGGGGGGGGGGTTGTGTGGGCCGTGTAGGAGGGGGAATTGTATGGGTATTGGGGGGAATTGAGTGTGTGGAGGGGGGATTGGGGGAGCAGGATTAAGTGAGAGGGGGTAATTGAGTTATAGTGGAGGAGGGAGGAAAGAGAGATGGTGTAAGAGTGGGAGGGGGAAGACTGAGAGATAGAGGAAATAGATAAATACAGGTGTAAAAGGGGAGGTCTCGCAAGGCAGCTGACACGGGGGGCCCAGGCAAATCTCTAGTTCTGGGCCTCAGGAAATCTGCCATGGCCCTGGATACACTTGAATGTACTACTTTTTTGACATCTTATGGAAACTTTGACTATTTAGAAGCTTCAGTCCGGTTTAGGAGTTTATTAACAGTGAGATGAGGATTGCCATAGGTACAGCTCAGACTACTCCAATCAATGTACCTCACCACAAATGTTATAGTAAACATTCATGGGTAATTGATTCAATACTACATTTCATCTAAGTGCAGCTATCAAACATCAATTTTCTATATTTTTTAATCATGGGTGATTGCCCACCATGTAGCTCTTTCTCTGAGTTCTTAGGGACATTCCGTTTGTGTTTATTGAGAGAGAAATATTATATTCCATTTTAAAAACTAATAGTGAAAACAAAATCAACAAATAATTTACATATAAACGCAGCAATCCCTTCTACTCATTTTTTAAAAATGTATATCGTTTTTTCATAATTGAACCGGGAAGTCCTCCAGAGCTGAGCCGTTCCATTCTAAGCTCTTGTCAGCACTGTGACAGGCAAGGGTAACCAGGCTATACAATCAAGGTTAAGCCCATCTGGTTACCCTTGGGCCTGTGGGTCCCTTGCAGCTACTTAGTCCTATAAGCCAGGGGCCAGGTATCATTACATGAAAAGTTAAAGTGACCCCTGCTTTCCACTTTCCATGTTCCCTTTGCCCCAGACTCACGAAACTTGCTGTGTGTAAGTTTTAGGTGGGATATTTGGGTAGAAATGCAATCCTTGTGTTTGCAGGAGTTCGGGGGCTGGAGCTACCGGTAGTTCCCTGATTCTCCTCGGCGAGCAGGCATGATTTGTCGGTACGCGGGGTGAATTACACCAGGGCTGCCCAGTGTCCCCCAGGCTCCTGGTTTTCGAGCCCAGATATCTCAGTCCTATTCCCCTTCCAGCTATGAGTCTCCCCAAGGTCCCCCATGTATTAAATTATGCTTTATTCTGTTTTATACATTCCTCATATGTCTCTATGCAGTCAGCCCGGGCAACTGCTTAAGGTGCCAGCATGTCGCATAGAGTCCATAGTTCAAAGAGGAGACAGGATGTTGAGAGGTGTCGGGGTGCTAAGTGGCCTGGGCAGGGCAGAGTACTGAGTCCGGAGAACAGACACCCCCTGCGGGGAGGACACTCTCTGGTCTGCCAGACTTAGTGGAGCTTTCCAGTAGGCGGCGCGTTTCTCATTGGTCAATTCGTATGCCCCGCCCACGGGGCATCCTGAGCCCGCTTGATACGCCTCGTCCTCTGATGTCAGCCAAGAGACGAGCCCCTAGTCCTATTGGCTAGTGGGATAGGGTTCCCACACTTTGATTGGTCGCTCCTCCTACCTTCATGCTAAGGATAGCTTAGCGGAGTGTATGTAAGGAAATGGCCGAGGCAGAGAACCAGCCCATCCGGTGACTTGTGTCGATGAAGCTAAGGCGGGCTTTTCAAAGTTGCTCTGTTGCAAATAGCAGAGCAACCTGCTTCGTTTTGAAGCTAGGAAAGCCTGCCTCGCAGAGACTAAGTCCCATCTTTTGTGGCCAAGTTCTACAAAACTAACGTAGCGGTCGCGGCTGGGATTTCAAGCCGAAAAGAGGACCAGGAGAACCGGGTGGATATCCCGGTCGGGGTAAGCCTACCGAAGCAGGCGTCCTGCACCTAGAAGAACCTAGATTTCACCCATAGACCCCCAGTAAGTGTGCTTTTATCTGTATATTGTATAATTCTTCTTGTTGTACGTGGGTTTACCGAAATAAACTACATTTTGTTTCTACTACCTTGTTTTGCCTAATGCATGATCCCAGTACAAATATAAATAGGTGTTAAGAGCCCTGGTCTCCCGTGACAAGCACCCAGTTCCAAACATGTTTAACTTTGTTGCTTGTGTTTTGGGTAATGGCTGGTGGGTCAGCCTCACTCATGGACCTATACCAACCTCTCATGTCATTTGGGCATGCCTATTGATGAGCAAAAGTTCCTACAGAATTCAAATCCGCCACAGATTTGCCTCCTTTCAGCTGTGGATTTCTGCAGATCACTCTAAAAAAGGCTGAATCGTTTTGTTTTCCCAATCACTGAAAATCCATCGTAGAGATTTGGAATCCGTATCCACAAACAGAATCCGCAAATTATTACGGGAAGAGTATATAAATAGGGGTGCAGCTTCAAGTTTAAGCCATTGTGTTGTAGCCCCAGGGCAGGGTATGGCTGTGGGTTGGTTGGGCTGCTGCTGCAGCAGTACTGCAGGCCATACATTTAAACATGATTTACTTCTGAAAACGTGTAGCTTAACCATTAACCTGTGACTGACTGCACTGACCGTCTAGGTGTGTCCAGTCCACTCCCTGGGCTGTGGCCTACCTGTCCTCAGTGGCCTGGGATCTTGTACTGTTTTTGTGTCTATTATATAAATTATATAGTAGTATATTAATATTTATTAATAATAATAATATTATAATAATAATAACAACAACATTACTGTGCCAATTAGTTTCAAGGTTAAACGTATACACATTTAATTTCTGTTATTCTTTAGGATGTGCTCACCACAAACGAGATGGGACCACGGTGCTGAGGTGGGAAGGTAGGAACACCACCCACAGCCACGAGGGCACGTCTTGAAAGTAGATTGGTCGGGGATTCCGGATCGGGGCAGGAGAGGTACGGTTGGTAGAGAGTGCCGTTTGCCAAATCCAGGGTTAGAGAGAGGGACGTTGTCGTTTTTACCGTAAGCCAGGATCGGGATGCCAGAGGTGCGGAGAGTCGAGTAGCCGTTTGCCGAGTTCGGGATGCCAGAGGTACAGGAAGACGTAGCGGAAGCCGGTTTGGTACACGAGGAGGTCTGTAAAATAGAACTAGGGAGGCAGAGAATGGTAAAGACAACTAGAACTATGCTCAGCCAAAGAACCAGTGATTTTGGCAGGTATATAAAGGAGAGAGGGTCCAATAGCATTGCAGCCATAAAGGGGTGTGTAGAAGGAGCCAGCTGCAGCAGGGATAGGTCCCTTATGAGTCCCAGGAGATGAGGCATAAAGGGCAGCAATCTGGCTGCATTCAATAGCAGCAACAGTTTGGTTCACTGTACCTTTAAGAGGCGGTTGCGCCTCCGTGTGGCCGCGCCTCCGTGTAGCAGTGCCCGCGGCTGCGTGTGCGGCCCCACGCCCTGATCCGAGGGCAGAAGAGGAAGAAGAACGTGCGCGCGCGCGCACTGTGCAGGAACTCGTGCACTTCTCTCCGGCGTCCCTGCGAGCCACGAGGATGTTAGGCGAGGCAGCAGGTAAATGGGAGACACGCCGTGAACGGCATGTCTCCATAATCCTTACATATTCACAGGTAACTGGGGCCAACAGCCACTGCCATTTCATTCCTAGAGATTCCACATTAGTACTATCACTGCCAGTTCCGCAGCAGCAGCAGCAGCAGTACCCAGCCAGGCAAATTAAGAACACTGTGCAACGTGCAAACGCAGTACTGAGAGTAAAATTAAATCACGCACTGTATCTTTTCTCTCTTGTTGTATCTCACACACTCTATATGTATATATGCT
Organism: Ascaphus truei; assembly: GCF_040206685.1. Lineage (NCBI taxonomy): Eukaryota > Metazoa > Chordata > Amphibia > Anura > Ascaphidae > Ascaphus > Ascaphus truei. The sequence continues at coordinate 59,869,800 of NC_134486.1, read as the reverse complement.
CTATATAGATACAGTAGCGAGAAAATGTTTGTGAACCGCTTTTGATTTTCACATATTTTAAACCTAAAATGTTATTTGATCTTAATCTGTCCTAATAATAGATAAAGATAACCTGACAAATAAGTGACACAAAAACATGATACTTTTCAACATTTATTAATCCACAAATGATTGAACATTCAAAATCGATGTGTGAAAAAGTATGTGAACCTTTAGGCCGCGGACATGGTCAGCGCTTAGGCGCTGAGGCTTGGCAGTGAGCCCCTGCAACCGCAATGAGAGCGGCTTTAACAGGGGCTCGCGCACGCTTCCGTAGGCGTTCGGAAGCGTGCTGACTTTCACCTGACAGTCGGATTTTAGTTTGAGCACTGAGTCCACTCACGTGACTCCAAAGCAGCCAATGAGGAAGAGGTGAGTGGAGCAGGAAAAGAGATGTGGACGGGGGAGAGACTGCCTGGCAGCGGGGTGAGTTATTGCTCGCGGGGTGAGTTGTTGCTGGGGGGTGGGGGGTTGAGGGGCGGGGGGAGGAGGGTCCCAAGGGGATGGGGGAAGAGACTGGCTGCCAGCGGGGTGCCTCCCGCCCGCCTCGCAAGCGCGCTCACTGCCTCACCGGCCAGGCCAGGCAAAAGCTCCTGCTTGCACTGGCCAGGCACAGCGTGAGCGCGCCTCAGCACGGGAGGCAGGAGTATGGACACGGCCTTAGATTCAGTACCTGGTGGCACCCCCTTGAGCAGCAATAACATTAACTAAGCATTTCCTGTAACTGCTGGTCAGTCTCTCACATTGTGTTTGAGGAATTTTGGCCCATTCCTCTTTACAGAACTGCTTCATCTTCATGGACAGCTCACTTCACGTCCTGCCGCAATATTTCCATGGGGTTTATAATTTGTCATAGTCTCAGACTAACTTGCCAGTTACTATGGAGTCACTGGCCTGCTGTCAGTGGCTTAGTGGATTGTTGTTCATCTACCACAGCCATCAGCTGTAACACCATCATTATCTTATTGGCAAGACCAAAACTTGCAAATATGACATTATATTATAAAAGCAATTACCAGTTCTATAACACTGCCTGTTTCCAACCATTGTGCTCCCCCATCCTTTTTGTATTCATGACATTATATTAGTTATATTTTATTTTGCCCATCTAGTGGGGTCCCAAACAAATCAGTAACAAAACGGACATCTGTGCTGTGTTCGGAAGGCAGTGCTACATTCATCCCTAACATCTGTGTCAGAATTGCCACCTGGCAACATTAAAAAATAAATGACTGGCCCCAAACAAAGAGTGAGTAGTAATAATTACTGGCAGCCAGATCATACTATTTTCTCCATAATTAATTATAATAACTTTAAATCATGTTTTTTCATGATAAAACATTTAACATAGGTTTTTACTTCTTCTTTGGTTTTTAACATAATCGATGACTAATCGTACTACTCCAGTGTCTTTGAACTAAATGATCTATCTAGTAGTAGTTGTACTAGTTAAATATGTCAATGATTGAATGACATTAAATACAATTATGGACGTAATTAGACTCTTGGCAAAGGGCCATAGTCCGAAACATCGAGTCTCTTCGGGTGAGTGTGTCAGCTATGTACATTTAAAAAAAAAAAAATTATACAGCATGTATTTAATCTATTGCAAATGTCACTTGTTCTGTGTATGTACACTAAAATACAAATACTATTTTGATAGAGACTGGTGTCCTCCCTTTCTTGTAATATAGATTCAGAGCTTTCCCCCCACGTTTTCCTTAAATGCAATTAGACATGTTGCATTTGATTTTGAAAAAAAGTCACATTGACGCAGCCTTTAACTGGAAAAACAGGATCAAAATGTATTAAGTAACGACAAGTCGTAATTATTAAATATGTCTATGATTGATGAATGAAAGGACATGCAATTTCGCATGACAAAAAAAGCCATTAACATAGCCTGCAGCTAGAGAACCAAGATTAATCTACCATAAAAAAATTAAATGTAACAAACTTTTATAAACATATTAACTATAATTTGTAAAACTTTTTTTTACCAGTGCATAACTCAGCCCCTGTATGAATCTCTAGTAAGGCCACACATTGAATATGAGTGCAGTGTTACATAGACACACAGAATTTGACGGCAGATAAGAATCACTTGTCCCACTTTGTCTGCCCATTTTCCTATCTGCTGTAGAACCTCCGACCCTATTTGATCCTGGGCTTTCTTTCGTATTTAGGATAACTTAATGTCCATCCCAAGCATGTTTGAATTATTTTACTGTATTAGCCCCTACCACGTCTTTTGGGAGGCTACTCCCACCTTTCCTTGAAGTACTTCCTCACATTTTCTCTTCACTGGCCACCCTATGCTCCCGCAGTATAGAGAACTGCCTACAGAGGGGACAGTACCTCCAGCAGAATGTCTCATGGAACAATACTTCCTTATAACTCTACTCTATTGTCAATGCGGTGTTCAAACTCCTGCTTATTTAAAACTTGGACTTAGAATAAACAGATACTAACTAGTATAGTAAGCAACCACCCACTGTGAGTTTGGAATACTGGTTTATACAGGGCACACAACTAACCAGAGCCAAACAAGGACAGACCAATCAGGTGAGGGCAATTGGTCATTAGCTTAACTCTACCAAACAGATGCTAACAGGGGTGGATAGGAAGTGAAATGTGGCCCGGGAATTTCACTTACCTGCGAGCCCTAAACCCGTGACATCGCTGCATCAGGCGACAGCGTGTTGTCATGGCAACACATTGCTATGTGATATTTATTTATAAAATGTTTTACCAGGAAGTAATACATTGAGAGTTACCTCTCGTTTTCAAGTATGTCCTGGGCATAGAGTTAAGATGACAAATAATACATGGTTACAAATACATAGTTACATAAGTGAACAGGATATACATTATATACAAGACATTGCATGCACAGTTAGAGATAGGCGTATGTAACAGTTACAGACCAGATTAAAATGTGAGACAGCCTTAGTTTTGGAAGAACGTAGCCTGGTGGCGGCTGTGAGTCTCCGGTAGAGTGTTCCAGTTTTGGGGTGCACAGTAAGAGAAGGAGGTGCGGACGGATACTTTGTTGAACCTCAGGACCATGAACAGTTTTTTGGAGTTAGTTCTCAGATGATAAGTGCTGCATGTGGTAGGGGTAATGAGCTTGTTCAGATAGACGAGTAGCTTGCCCAGAAAGATGAACTTACTCAAGTCTAGTTCTTTGAGCATTTCACAGTGATAATAATAACAATAGCATGTTCTTGTATAGCACTGCTAGTTTTTACGTAGCGCTTTACAGAGACATTTTGCAGACACAGGTGGAGCTTACAATCTATGTTTTGGTGCCAGGGGCACAGGGAGATAAAGTGATAAAGTCACAAGGAACCGACACCGGGAATTGAACCAGACTCACCCTGCTTCAAACTCTGTGCCAGTGTATTTACTCACTGAGCCACAAGTGAGGTGTGTTGTAGTTGCATTGGAGAACAAAACGGCATATTGAATTGTAGAGGGTATCAAGTTTGTTAAGGTGGGTTTGGGGTGCCGATCCGTACACTATGTCCCCATAGTCGATAATTGGCATTAGCATCTGCTGTGCGATACGCTTTCTGACCAGCAGACTTAGGGAGGATTTGTTCCGGTAAAGTACACCTAGTTTGGCATAGGTTTTGGATGTCAGGGTATCAATGTGCATCCCGAATGTTAAAATTGGAGTCAAACCATATGCACAAGTATTTAAAACTAGCAACAGGAATTATGGTGGTATTAGCGTTGGTTCTGATCTGGAGCTCAGTCATTGGAAGCTTTTAAAATGTTGCCTTGGTCCCAAAAACCATTGTTACAGTCTTGTCAGTGTTTAATAACAGCTTGTTTTGGGAAATCCAGTATCTAGTCACCGTGATGATGCAGCGTCACATGGCGCTGTGGTGTCGATGAAGGAGGGCTGCTCTCTTTGAGAGGCTCCCGCTTTCTCCCCTGGCAATCAGTTTCATTGCTGTGGGGAAGAACAAGGGGCGTTGTAGCCACGATGCATATTGCAGCACTGGCCCACAGTACACTTGCGGGTATGTGTGGCACCAGCCCATGGACACACTGGCCCACAGAGCATTTTTTCATTTACCACTGTCCCCCCCCCCCCCCCAGTGGGAGATAAACAGCTTCTGCTACCTTGTGTGTGGTGCGGATACCTGTTGTTAGGATCAGGAGAGCTGAGTTGGATCTGCGTTGGTATGGAGATCAGGATAGGCTTATGTTCTTTCTCTGTAGTTCTTCTCTTGGTGTTTAGCGCCTCCAGCTGTTGTGGGCTCCAGGGTGTCCAGAGATCAGCCCCCACTATTGTACACATCTCCCTCCTGCCCAGGGACTGACACTCAGACAGGAGTATAATGAAGGGTCTTTATTGGCTGGCATTCACTGCAGTTGTTCCTCACAGCGGTGCAGAATCTCAGAGGTCCCAGGCCTCTGGATGGTGATTGCACTTTATCTTACAGGGCATCTGTGGGTTGAATCAGATGTTCCCTCAGCCACTGGGCTGGGGGTGAGCACGCTCATCCCACGGTGGGAGAGACTTACAGCTCTATTACTCTATTACTCCTCCAGAGCAGGACTGACTAAATGTGCCACTCCCTCCTAGGAGGAACCAGAAGGGGTGGGCTCATAGTCTATACCTATACCAGATAGGCTTACACAGGCCATGAGTCACCACCACACTTCTGTCACTCATAAGAAGGGTATAAGGGGGGTCGAAAAGCGCAGAGATTAACCTGTCATAGCCTAGACTGCTATGAGTTACATGGCAGGGAGGAAAGATAGGCCAGAAGATACAGACCATGTTACACTGGTATAGTGAGCTTGGTGTACTGATTTATATATGTAGCCTAGTGCCCCTGGCTATGTGTTCCCTGGCCCTAGCATGTAAGTCCTGGTAAGTGCAGGCCTGGGGGTGTGTGTTAATGGGTCGCACGTAATGTGGTGTGACACCAGTACCTCAACTCAAATCTGCCTAGTTTGGGGCAGGGTTACTAACCCCGCCCCAGGTATTTAAGTTGCTCATGACCCAAATTTAGTGTTGATTCCAGGATGTAGCCTGCTCCCCGGAGAGTGAGGCGGTGTCTGCTTTACCCCATCAGGTGGTAAGGGGGTGGCGACTAACCTAAGCCCTTGGGGGGCTTTGTCAGAGAAGTAATCGAATGCAAGATGCGAGGGAAGATGTTCCATGGCTGTCGGGTGTATACAGTACCTCTCTTGGACGAGAAGGAATCTGGTCTGGCCTGCCAAATAAAGGGTGAACCATTCCTGGATTTTGTGTGGTTACTAAAAAGGGATTCCTGTATGGACTACTCTCTGCCTTCGGCAGCTCCCTACAGGATCAAGGCTCTGTACTGGAGAACTAACAGTCTGTCCCGTACTACTCCCACTACAATCCATGGAGACTCAGGCTTCCTGGTCTACAGCAGGTGAGCTAACCAGCACCTGATACGTAGAATAGAAATCTCCCGTAAGGGGAGGGGGGGAAAGGTGTTACATACAGTATACACAACCAGAGCCAAACAAAGACAGACCAATCAAGTGATGGCAAGCTCTAATTAGCCTAACTATCACACCCTTAGCAAGCACACAAAAGGAAAAAAAAAAAACTAAAAACAGTTTTGCACCCTTTTCTCATGTATTCCTACATGGCGGGAAAAAGTGTTCCTGTTTGTAATTTTGACGGATCATGAGCCTTCGCTGAATGAGAGATTGTGGTTAATGAGTTTGGTTGATGCCTCCACCTGACAGGGCCCCTGCCTAAGAACCGGGGTAATCCCTCCCAGGAAAAATATGTTAATACAATAAACCCACACTTGAAGATGGAGTAAACATCATATAACTTTACTAACAATAAATAAGATAGGCATAGCATATACACAATAGAACATTAACCAATGAATATTACAGTTGCTCCTGTACATAGTAATACAATCCCACTGTCTCCAGCCTTGGAGTCCCAGTGAAAGTTTACGCCCACCCAATGGTACCCTGTGTGTCCTCCCACTATTGGTGCACCGGTGGGGCTCTTGAAGAGTTGGGAGTAGTGCTACCGCTTGGACTAAGAATGCCCTTTTACCTTTTGAAGCTTGTGCACGGTGACCTGACACACTGAGGAGAAAGGCTAATTGTTCCACGCAGGAGAATCTCGGATGGCAATCACCTCACTCCTCACCAATGGCACTGCAGCACTGTATCCCTTGATCCTGATTGAAATGTTCCGGAACTCAGTCACAGTCTGTGAAACATCAATATGCAGGACTTACACTATAGAGATTGCCTTATTTCTAGAGCCACCCTAATATATATACAATCTGGAACAAGCTATGGGGCCTACCTAGGGCCTAGTTGGGCTGGCCTGTGTCTGGGAGAGCCTAGCCTGGCCTCCAGTGTATCGTATCCCTTCCCCTCTCAGGCTGGGACTGCCTCTTCCTTGCAAAGCCTGCGGAACTCAGTCACAAGGGGCTTTTCCCATAACCAACATAGCCACCACGGCTACTATGCCCTTATCCACCGGCCTTCAGGGAAAAACTCAGGCTCCCAGTAAGAAGCCCCAGAGGTAAGGCCGCGTTCACACATGGGGCTTTGCGACACTGCGTTCGTGCATCCGCACCTCCGTCTGCTGGGCCATGTGTGATCATCCCCAGCAGACGGAATGATCCCACAGAGCGGGCGGGCGCGGCACAGTGTCACGGGCGCAGAGCAAATGGATGGTGTTTTTTTTCCCTCAGCACTGTGCTGGAGCTCCCTTTAGCACAGGAGAATAAAAGCAGCAATCCAGCTCCATCCGAGGCTGCGCTGGGCTGGACCCCCTCTCCCCGTGCCCCGCTGGACCACCCCGTGTCCCCCCCGGTCCCCCGTTTTCTGACTATGCTTCTAACTATGGCTTCAAAAAGAGGTTGGAACTTGTTCAAAGATAAAACACCCATGCAACTGAGTAGGCCATAAGGCTTTCTCCAACTCCGTGGTAATTATGGGCCTGACTGCCAAAGTAAAAACATAAAATAAAATTAAAAATGCATATACAGCTGTATATATATGTAGCGCATGTCCCCCCCCCCCCCCCCCCCGCCCCTCTCTGGGAGATCATGGCTATGCTACTGCTAGTTGTACTGCTGATTACCTGTGAGGTACAGGAGAGATGAGATGCCCGCGACGGACCTTCAACATTATATCTCCACGTACAGCCCCAACCATAGAGAGACGCCCTTTTAACTACCCAGTAGGAACTCTGGCACATCAGAAACAAGAATTGCTGAGAATTATTTGTTCTGTGATAAAGCATGTGAAAGAGCAATAGATGTCAGTGCAGGAGAAAACGTCTGCAACACAATGAGCTGTAACTCATTAAAAGGCAATTAAGAGTTGTCAAAACAAATTCCAGTTAGGTAACATTTGCTATAACATTCAATAGTATTGTGGAGTATTGTAGTATAGGTATTGGACAGACTGTCAAACCTTTTTTTAGCTAAGGAAACTCAGTGTACCAGTGCTTGCATGTAGCCATGATGTGTTGATGGAATGCCAATACAAAAGACAAAAGAAAACAGAGAAGACAATACACACTTACCTTGTCTCCTCAAATTAGAATTAAACAGTACTATATATTCCGTCTTCAACATGAATCCACATGATGTCAGGAGAGCATCCTCTGGCCTAACGATAACAAACAAAATCTAATTACAGCGTATTTAATTTTGACCTAGGGTCTAGTAACATAGCTGTTTAGGTTGAACTTATACACATTAAGTTCAACCTATTGCTAAATTGCAACTGGATGAGATACTCATACTATATTTATATTGATCCAGAGGAACTACAGTACAACATGTTGCCACAGTATAATGTATCCACAATTCAGTAAATGTCAGATACATCTCTCCTTCAATCAATGCTCTATCTATGTACTAAAGCTTCTGACATAATGTATGATTGTAAACCTTTACTTTCCAAAAAAAAAAAAAGATCTTTGGGAGTTTCTTTAAAGCAGCTGTTTATGGGACGGAGAGGTAGCATAGTTTCTAGTGAGTGATTAAGAGGGATTTAAAGTAGGGTATTCAAAAATTGTAAATAAGTTAGTGCTGTAGTTTGCTAAGAAGTTTAAGTTTAAAAATATCACTGAAGTTTAAGTTTTTGTTAAGAGACAGACACGCGCCGGTGGGATTCGCTCCCGGCGTTGTGCATGCGTTCATCACATAGGTTCCTTATGAGTCAGGGCCACAAACAAGTCACAGGGGGGTCAGTCCCCAGTGGGGAAGGCCATCCATCTCCAAAGGCCGGGCATAATGACCTACCCTTTGGGCATCAGAGTCGCACCCGGGGGACCCGAGTCGTGCTCTGGTTTTTCGTTTGTTATTTTTTATGATCATAATTTTGTTTACTTTATGTTTGGTATTTTGTTTTATCCCCTATGTGTTTCCCCTTGTAATGTCCCCCTCCCCCTGTCCATCCCTCCCTACCACTTCCTCATCCGGAGGGGGAGGGCGTCCACCTGCGCAAGTAGCAGGAGTCGGACGGGACGGACGCCCTAAAGACATATCTCAGCTGAGTAAGAAGAAAGACAGACCGGGTGAGTCATCAAACTTTAATCTGCTACACTTTTCACGAAATAAAAGATGGCGTTGACCTTATCATCACATAACATAAAGGGCTTTAATAGCCCAACCAAAAGGAAAATGCCTTCTCAGACTACAAAGGAAAGCACGCAGATATCCTAATGATACAGGAGACTCACTTTAGTAAGACCAATGCCCCTAAATTCCTAGGTAAAGATTACACCCAGTTCTAACTGTCCTCGGCAACGGTCAAAAAGCGTGGAGTGGCCATCCTGTTAAATAATAGAATCCCATTTGTAACCCAGACCATTAAGCAAGATGTAGACGGACGCTTTATCATTCTAGTGGGCATGATACAGGAGCAATGTATAACACTGGCCACAATCTATGCCCCCTGCGAGCGGGATGCAGCCTTTTTCGACAGCTTCTTTCAGATTTAACGCTCCATTGCTAGGGGCTGTGTCGTACTCGCGGGGGGATATCAACATGGTCATGCAACCAAGTTTAGATAGGTCAGGGACAGTGGGTACGGTGAATAAGAAAATGATGACTTCTTTACGCAAGGGCCTCAAAGCCAACCAATTGACTGACATATGGAGGGAACTAAACCCGACGGTTAGGGACTATACGTTCTATTCCCACCCCCATGGCTCCTACAGCAGAATCGATTACTTTTTTTGTCTCCTGCTAACTGGTCCCTCTGGTCTCCCAAGCTGGGATCCATGATATTTCATGGTCTGACCATGCACCGATAGAGCTAAGGTGCGAACACATCCGAACGGGCAGACCAGGGGCGAACTGGAAACTCAACGAATCAATCCTAAAAGTCCCCGAGATTTGTGAGGTCATAGGCAATGAAATTGACCAATTCTTCCATACAAACACGGGCTCTGTGGATTCCCATTTTGTGTTATGGGAGGCTCACAAAGCGACGCTGAGGGGCATTTTGATCAGCACCACAGCTAGGAGAAAACGCGAAAGAGACTCCAAAATTGTTGAGCTCCAAACGAAATTACATTCCCTCACAGCAAAACATAAGAGTAATCCAGATTCTCAAATACTACAAGAATTGAAGGATACCAAAATTGAACTGAATATGCTGCTGACCTCCAGGGCAGATAATTCACTGAGTTGGTCTAAGAGGAAATTTTACGAAAAAGCAAACAGGCCGGATACTATGCTGGCCCGGGCGCTCAAAGATAGGCAAGCGAAGTTTAACATCCAAGCTATACGCTTAAAATCAGGCACCCCCACAGCCAACCCTAAGAAAATAGTGGAGGAATTTGGTTTGTTTTACGAAACATTATATAATGGAGAGAAAGTGGCACACAATGTTAAAACGAGCGAGTTGCTGAGAGATTTCTTAGCCAGCTCACAGCTAGGGAGATTGACGAAGGGGAGAGGGAGGCCATGGGCACTGATTTCTCTATCGAGGAAGTGTCACAGGCCATCAAGGAACTCAAGCCCTCAAAGGCCCCGGGGCCAGATGGCTTTTCGGGGTTATATTATAAGAAATTTGCCAAAGTACTAGCCCCTAGGTTTCTCCACGTGTTTAATGCGATAGCAGGAGCCCCCATCCCCAGGGAGATGTTACAAGCGTCTATATCATTAATTCATAAACCCGGTAAGGATCCGCTGGATTGCAAATGTTATAGACCCATATCTCTAATTAATACCGATATTAAAATATATGCTAAATTATTGGCCAATAGATTATGTCTAATCCTACCCAGACTTATACACCCAGATCAGGTCGGATTCATTAAGGGAAGACAAGCAGCGGACAATACCCGGCGATTTATTGATCTGGTAGAATTGGCTAATACAAATAACACACAAAGTATGCTGTTAAGTCTGGATGCAGAAAAGGCTTTTGATAGTATAGACTGGCCGTACCTGAGGGAGACGCTAGCGGCATTTGGCTTTGGGGATCGGGTGAGTGGGGCGATTCTATCGCAATACTCAGGACCTACCGCCAGGGTGATAAATCAGCGCTTCCCATCACTTCCCTTTCAAATTAAAAGCGGCACGAGACAGGGATGTCCGTTATCCCCTCTTCTGTTCGCCCTATGTATTGAACCACTGGCGGCACCAATTAGAGGAAATCCGGACATCTCAGGGTTAAACGCATATTCTCAATCACATAAAGCGGCCCTGTACGCAGATGACATCTTTTAATTATTTCAAAACCCCTCACATCCCTTCCAAACCTCTTGGACTTATTAAACAGATTCTCGGACATTTCGGGATTCAAAATAAATCAATCAAAATCTGAAGCTCTCAACATCAATCTCCCCAGACATTTAGAGAAGCTGATACAATTAAACTTTAAATTCAATTGGCAACAGAAATACATAAAATATCTAGGAGTCTACATAACCAAAGACTCCAAAGACATCTATAATGCAAATTATCCCAACCTAATTCGGACATTGATATCTGACCTACATACTGTAAGTGGTCTTCCATACGGAAATCCTGGATAGGTAGGATACATAGCGTCAAAATGAATTTACTCCCCCGTATCCTATACCTTTTCCAGACGTTACCAGTGCCACTTAGACTGAAGGCTCTACTCTCACTTCAGTCTGAAATCTCTAAGTTTATCTGGGGAGGGAAAAAAACCGAGAGTCAACAAATTAAATATGAAAAGACCTGTCATAGCGGGTGGCCTAGCGGTACCCTGCCTGCTTTCATACTACAAAGCGGCTCAATTAAGTTAAATTGTACAATGGCAATCCAATCCGCAATTGAAAAGATGGGTGGAGCTAGAGAGTGCTGCTTGTGCTCCATTACATGTGCTTCAACACATACTTTAGTCTGGCTTTTTGAGACTCGAAAACTGGATTTCCCAAAACAAACTGTTTTTAAACACTGACAAGACTGTAACAATGGTATTTGGGACCAAGACTAAATTCTTAAAGCTTCCAGCGACTGAGCTCCATATTAGAACCAACACTAACACCACCCTAACCCCTGTCACTAGTTTTAAATACCTGGGCTTATAGTTTGACTCCCACTTAACATTCGGAATGCACATTGATACCCTGACAACCAAGACCTATGCCAAACTAGGGGTACTTTACAGGAACAAATCCTCCCTAAGTCTCCTCGTCAGAAAGCGTATCGCACAGCAGATGCTAATGCCAATTATTGACTATGGAGACATAGTATATGGCACGGCACCTCAAACCCACCTTAGCAAACTTGACACCCTCTACAATTCAATTTGTCGTTTTGTTCTCCAATGCAACCACAACACACATCACTGCGAAATGCTTAAAGAACTAGATTGGTCATCACTAGAGTCTAGGCGCAAAGTTCACCTTTCCTGTCTTGCCTTTAAATTCTTTATGGGCAAGCTACCCAGCTACCTGAACAAGCTCCTCACCTTTACCACATGCAGCACTCCAAAAGACTGTTCATGGTCCCAAGGATCAACAAAGTATCCGGCCATTCCTCCTTCTCTTACCGTGCACCCCAAAACTGGAACAACCTACCAGAGACTCTCACATCCACCACCAGTTTAAGTTCTTTAAAATCTAAGGCCCGGGCCATAGGGGGGTGAGGCGATCCGAACCGCGCTGACGCTGAGACACGCCTGCTGAAATCTGGGCGATTTCATGCCCATACAGGCGAGCCAGCGGGCGCGATCGGAGCCGGGGGGAGGTGGTTGGAGGCGGGGCAGTGACGTCGCTGGGCCAATCGCCCGCGACGCACTGACGTCGACGTCACAGCGCCGATGTCACGCCGCCGTGAAGTCGACACTGCTGTGCTGTGATTGGAGGTTTTCAGCCGACAGCGCGCTGAAAAACAGCTTGGCGCTCGGCTGAAACCTCCATCTCGTCAGCACGCCTGCGGACCCTCGCGTGAGCCCCCTCTCAAGGCATCCTCATTGAGGATGCAGGGGCTCAGCGCGGAGCGTCCGCACGCCTCAGCACGGCCTGTCCTTCTATGGACTCGGCCTAAGGCTGTCTCACATTTTAATCTGGTCTGTAACTGTTACATACGCCCGTAACATATATTTTCTTTAACTGTGCATGCAATGTCTTGTATATAATGTATACCCTGTTCATTTATGTAACTGTATTTACAACCATGTATTATTTGTCTTCACTCTGTGACCAGGACATACTTGAAAACGAGAGGTAATTCTCAATGTATTACTTCCTGGTAAAATATTTTATAAATAAAATAAATAAATAAATAATTAAAACTCAGCAGCTTGATTTGGCTACCTAAAATCGCTCTCCGCGATGACCAAATCAAATACTCCCTCACAACAGGTAATTCCTCAATGTCCCCAATCTGGAACAATCCCAAATTTGCTCCGGGCCTGCTAGGGGGAGATGCGTCAATTTGGAAACAAAAAGGATTTATACGGATCAAAGACCTGGAGGGTTACAACAGAAAGATTAAAACATTTGACCACGTCAGGTTAGAAAAGGATATACCCCATTCGGAATTTTTTAGATACCTCCAACTCCGAGCATTCTACAATCAATTTGCCCCATATCCCCCCTTGACGACTTTTGAAAAGCTCTGTCTGGCAGAGACCGACACTAGGGGACTCACATCACAGCTGTATGGAGAGGTGATCGATTCTGCGGGCTCTGGACAGCAACCACCGTCATTTAGGACCCAATGGGAGAGGGATTTGGGAGAGACCCTAGAAGATGAGGAGTGGAATGCCATATACCTAGCTACAGCAAAAAGCTCCATTTGCACCACACTAAAGGAGAACGCATATAAGGTTTTAATACGGTGGTACCTCACCCAATGAAATTGGCCAAGTTCGTGCCGGGATCCTCCCCACTGTGCCCTAGGCAGTGTGGGGGATCGACCGACCTGTGACATATGCTGTGGTCCTGCCCGCGGATCTCCCCACTGTGGGAAGAAATTAGAAATTGGATACAGAGGATATTCAACCTCACTATTCCCCCAGACCCATAGCTGTTTCTCTTGAACAGACCATTAACGGGTCTGTCCAAGGCACACAATAAATTAATAGCACATTTTGCAATAGCAACACGGAGCGAGATCGCAGCATTATGGAAACGCCCCGATATTCCAAGCATCCCAAAGATTCGGAATCGAATGTGGTTTATCTGCCAGATGGAAAAGTTGACGAGTTTAGTTAACGACACTGGCACCAATTTCCTAAAAGTCTGGACGCCTTGGCTGGCGCAGACAGATATCCCCGGGGTTGAGAGTAACACAATCTGGCTATGATAGATCTAGATGCGTTCTCCTTTGGGAGCGGGAACCCAAAATTGGCTGAGGATACAGGTACACGGGTAGGAAAACCGCAGAGGCGCTCTGTCTAGGAAGATGTTAGACAATAGACGATCGGTTGCCTGGATTGATGTCCTCTCCATATCCATTCCCCTTCCTACCTCTCCCTGCCCCCCTACCCCCCCCATTTTTTTTTTTTTTACTTTTCTTTTCTATTCATTATTATTATTTCTATTCCATCCGGAATAACCCGACAAAGTAGGGCCCGAAAGTTTGGGAATTCTCTTACGAATTATATTACTGTTTACAGCTGAGAATACTTTCAAGAATGCCTGTAATGTATATTATGTATTGTATCTCATGTTGGAAATATTCAATAAAAATTTAAGTTATAAAAAAAAAAAGAAAGCTTCTAATTGGGTTTCCTGGATTTCATGTTTTCTTTGATGCAGAGATTTGGGACATCTTAGACAGTTTTTATTGATCAAAGCGATTATCAGAAACAATTCTCCAATGCAACTGTTCTCCAATGCAACTACAACACACATCACTGCGAAATGCTCAAAGAACTAGATTGGTCATCACTAGAGTCTAGGCGCAAAGTTCACCTTTCCTGTCTTGCCTTTAAATTCTTCATGGGCAAGCTACCCAGCTACCTGAACAAGCTCCTCACCCCTACCACTTGCAGCACTTATCACCTGAGATCAGACTCCAAAAGACTGTTCATGGTCCCAAGGCTCAACAAAGTATCCGGACGTTCCTCCTTATCCTAGCGTGCACCCCAAAACTGGAACAACCTACCAGAGACTCTCACATCCACCACCAGTTTAAGTTCTTTCAAATCTAAGGCTGTCTGTTACGCCGGTGCTGCCCGCAGACCAGACCCGTTCCTTTCACTGAGGTGAGGAACGTATAGAAGCACGCACCCGCAGCAAAGGGAGCGTGTCCGGAGTGTGGTGATTTTGGCGTTGCCAGGCCAGGTGTATTTAGCTAGCAATACTTGCCGGTACCGGTGTAGAAATGCCGTTGTCGTTGCCGTTAGCCAAGGTCTGGGATTGGAGAATTCTGGAAGGTCGTTTGTCCAAGCAGGGGTCTAGAGCCAGAGAGAGACGTCCGCCAAGCCAAGTCGTAACCTGAGTGAATGAGAGAGAAAACGCCAGAGTAGTAATCCAAGTGAAAACTATGTCGAGCAATGAATGATAGGAAGGACTGGCATTATAAAGTGTGGCTGACCAATCAGAAGTGAAGGCAGACCTGGAGGACTGCGTGGAGCCATCCTGGATAGGTTCCCTTGATTGGCAGGCAGGTGAGGACTCTTGTCTTGACAGGATATCATATTCCTGTGTTGGGGGCGGGTCTTCACTGCCAGAGCAGTGAATAAATTAACTTCGCCCAGCACGCGCTGTTCAGGCGCGCGCCCGAGCAACATGGCGGCCGCGTGAGGTACTGCTGGAAACCGGGGACGCCGAGGACGACGGGGAACCCCCAGAACCGACGGAGGTGAGTGGCGCTGGCGAGGGATGCGCGCCACGGCAGCAGGAGGGAATATATCAGTAGAGGAACCAGGGCGCGGGCGCCGCGATCCCTGATTCCTCACAGTACCCCCCCCTTCAGGATCGGCCTCAGGACGATCCTTCCATGGTTTTGATGGAAACTTCTTACGAAAGCGTTTGAGGAGTCCTGGAGCATGAATATCTTTCAGGGGTACCCATGACCTCTCTTCGGGTCCAAAACCTCTCCAGTGGACCAAGAAGTGGACTTTACCTCTTGAAAGACGGGAATCCAGTAGAGCCTGTATTTCATACTCTTCGTTACCCTGTACCATCACAGGATCTGGTTTCGAAGTGTGATCCGGAAAGAGGCTACTGGAGATAAAAGGTTAAAAGTGAGGTGTGAAAGACATTCGGAATTCTCATGCTTTGAGGAAGTTGGAGTCAAAAAAGAAACCGGATTAACCTGCTCCAAAATGGAAAAGGGACCCAGGAACCTAGGAGCCAATTTGAGGGAAGGCGTTTTGAGACGGATGTTCTTGGATGATAGCCAAACCTTGTCCCCGGGTTTGTATTCGGGTGCCGGACGACGGTGACGATCAGCCTGATTTTTAGATGTCAAGGATGCTTTTTGTAATGCAGATTGTATTCTGGACCAAGAGTCTTGTAGGAGAGCAATATGTTCGTCCACGGCTGGTACCCCAGAGGATTCTTTAGTAATAGGTAGGCGAGCCGGATGGAATCCGTAGTTGATAAAGAAGGGAGTCTCTTGGGTGGACTCATTCCTGGAAGAATTGAATGCGTACTCGGCCCAGATAAGTTATTCTGCCCAGTCATCCTGAGAATTAGAGACGAAGCACCTTAAGTATTTCTCGAGGGATTGATTAACCCTCTCGGTCTGTCCGTTGGATTGAGGGTGATATCCAGAAGAAAAGGAAGACGAGATACCTAGTCTCTTGGTGAAATTTCTCCAGAACTTGGAGACGAACTGGCCACCCCGATCGGACACGATGGATGTGGGAATCCCATTGATCCGGAAAATCTCTTTGGCAAAAATATCCGCAAGGGCGGGTGAGGAGGGTAATCCTTTGAGAGGGATAAAGTGTGCTATCTTGGAAAACCGATCTACTACCACAAGAATGGTATTCATGCCATTCGACCTAGGCAACTCCACAATAAAATCCATCGAAATGTGGGACCAGGGACGCTCCGGAATAGGTAAAGGTAAGAGAAGACCCTGAGGTTTCTGACGAGGAATCTTGTTACGCGCACATACCGGACAGGATCGTGTAAATTCCAGAATGGTTTTAGCCATATTGGGCCACCAAAAGGTACGACGGATGAGGTCCAAGGTTTTCTTGAATCCAGGATGCCCTGCCGAACGGACGGCGTGTCCCCAGTCCAGTATTTCAGGGATAAATTTGGGTTCCACATACAAAGAGTCTTTAGGAACCACAAGACCGGACGGGAGGTTCTCTTGAGACTTAATGATCCTCTCCAGATTCTTGAATGCCACAGCTGCTAAGATTCTTTGTTTAGGGAGGATGGACTCAGTGGTTTTCTCTGATCTCTCTTCAGAAGAGTATTGCCGGGAGAGAGTATCCGCCTTGACGTTCTTAGTGCCGGGAATGTATGAGAGAACAAAATTGAATCTAGAGAAAAATAACGACCAGCGAGCTTGGTGAGGACCTAAGCGACGGGCATTCTCAATGTACAATAAGTTCTTATGGTCCGTAAGGATGGTGAATGGCTCTTTTGACCCCTCCAGAAGATGTCTCCATTCTTGAAGAGCCATTTTGACGGCCAAAAGTTCCCTATTGCCCACGTCATAATTCCTCTCTGCCGATGAAAATCTTTTGGAGAAAAACCCGCAAGGATGAAGTTTATCCTGGGAAGAAAATCTCTGCGACAGAACCGCCCCAGCCCCACAGTCCGAAGCGTCAACCTCTAAGGTGAAGGGAAATTCATGTTAGGGTGTCGAAGGATGGGAGCAGAGACAAAAGTTTGTTTCAGTGTCTCGAATGCCGTGACAGTTTCTGGAGACCAAGATGAAGGGTCTGCACCTTTTTTGGTCAGTGCCGTGATAGGAGCGACAATGGTGGAAAAGTTGCGGATAAACTTCCGGTAATAATTAGAAAAACCCAAAAACCGTTGAACAGATTTGAGGGAATTGGGTTGTGGCCACTCCACGACGGCCTTTAGCTTCTCTGGGTCCATGGCCAAACCTTTGTTGGAGATGATGTATCCAAGAAAAGAAGTGGTAGACTGATGAAAAATGCATTTCTCCATTTTAGCAAACAACCGGTTCTCGCGGAGGCGTGAAAGCACAAACTTCGTATGGATGATATGATCCTGTAAGTTTTGAGAAAAAATAAGGATGTCATCCAGGTATACAATGACAAATATATTAAGAACGTCTCGAAAGATGTCATTGATGAAGTCCTGAAAAACTGCCGGTGCGTTGCATAACCCGAAGGGCATCATTAGATATTCGTAGTGTCCGCTACGGGTGTTGAAGGCAGTCTTCCATTCATCGCCCTCCCGGATGCGGATGAGGTTGTATGCCCCACGGAGATCCAGTTTAGTAAAGAGATTGGCCCCCTGAAGTCTATCAAAGAGTTCGGAGATGAGTGGGAGTGGATAATGATTCTTCACCGTGATATGGTTCAGACCCCGGTAATCAATACATGGTCTGAGAGTACCATCTTTCTTTTTGACAAAGAAGAATCCAGCCCCCGCAGGAGAATTGGAATGACGTATGAAGCCCCGCTTAAGATGCTCACGAATATATTCGTCCATAGCTTTGGTCTCGGGCAACGAGAGAGGATAAGATTTGGCTTTCGGCAAGGTATAACCAGGTACCAGATCAATCGGACAATCGTAGGAACGATGAGGAGGTAGAAGTTCAGACTGAGCCTTGATGAAAACGTCCAAGAATTCGGCGTATGGAGAAGGCAACTCCCTCAGAGAACTTGATGTATTGGCTAATAGAAAGGATGGTTGCTTGATAGAGGAAAAAGGTTTCTCTGACCTTGACCTCCAGTTAACAGGGTTAGGAGACACCCAATCGATGAGTGGATTATGCTTCTGTAACCAGGGCAAGCCAAGCGTGATAGGTGTTCCTGGGGCATGAATAACATCAAAACCCAGAGTCTCTTTGTGAGAATGAGTAGAAAGGGTGATAGGTCCGGTCTCTAAGGAGATATAAGCCGGGGTGAGAGGTCGATTATCAATCCCGACCAAGGCAACGGGAGAGTCCTTCCTGGAAAGCGGAATTTGATTTTGCTCAGAAAAGGTTTGTTCTATGAAATTCCCTCCTGCGCCGGAATCGATAAATGCAGCAGTGGAGGTGCGGAAAGTCGGTACTGAAAGGGAGACTGGAATAGTCAATATTTTGGGAAGTTCCCTTCTGGGAGGGGGACAAGGAGATTCAGTACCCAGAGAGCGCCCCTTCGTACTCACTGGGCTTAGTCGTTTCCCGGAGATGGAGGATGGTTACGGGTACGCTGCTCAGAAGCTCCGCAATGATGGCACGATTCCCCAGTAGAGCGAAGTTGTCGTGACGGTACCCGAGGTTGCTGAACTCCAAGTTGCATCGGCTCTGGAGCTTCCAGCGCCGGTAACGGGGATACGACGGGTCTCTGGTTAGTAGAGAACCTGGAAAAGGAAGCACGGAAAGGCGTAGCCCGGGGAAGCTGACGCTGAGCGCGGCGTACCTGAAGGCGCTGATCCATACAAGTAGCCAGGGTGATGAGATCCTCCAGTAACTCTGGCCTGGTGTGGGAAGCAAGTTCATCCTTCAGAGACTCCGATAGACCTTTCCAGAAGACGGCGACTAAAGCCTCCTGACCCCAATGAGTCTCAGCTGCTACGGTTCTGAATTCCAAGGCGTATTGACCCACAGGCCGACGTCCCTGTGTAAGCTCTAGCAGGGTATCAGAAGCAGTCTCTTGACGTGCAGGGATATCAAAAACCTGTCGAAAGTCCCGTCTGAAGGCCGCGTAATCGCGGGTAATATCAGGGCGTAGTTCCCAGATCGGAGAGGCCCATGCCAGTGCATTACCTGTGAGCAGACTATATACGTAGGCTACCTTTTTCCGGCCAGTAGCATACAGCTGGGGAGCCATCTCGAACTGGATCTCGCACTGGTTGAGAAAGCCACGACAGGCGTGTGGATCCCCCGCGTAGGGTCTTGGAGCCGGAATCTTCGGAACTGAAAATGAAGTGGAAGATAAGTCCGGCTGCGCCGGGGGTGCAGCCGCAGGCGGAGCCTGTAAAGGGCGGTCCGATACCTGTTGGGAGAGGAGAGCCACTTGATCCGTTAAGGCCTGTATTTGTTGGTACATGGCCGTCATCATAGAGTCCACAGTCTGGTCTGCGTCTTGTGGGCTCGACATAATGTTACGCCGGTGCTGCCCGCAGACCAGACCCGTTCCTTTCACTGAGGTGAGGAACGTATAGAAGCACGCACCCGCAGCAAAGGGAGCGTGTTCGGAGTGTGGTGATTTTGGTGTTGCCAGGCCAGGTGTATTTAGCTAGCAATACTTGCCGGTACCGGTGTAGAAATGCCGTTGTCGTTGCCGTTAGCCAAGGTCTGGGATTGGAGAATTCTGGAAGGTCGTTTGTCCAAGCAGGGGTCTAGAGCCAGAGAGAGACGTCCGCCAAGCCAAGTCGTAACCTGAGTGAATGAGAGAGAAAATGCCAGAGTAGTAATCCAAGTGAAAACTATGTCGAGCAATGAATGATAGGAAGGACTGGCATTATAAAGTGTGGCTGACCAATCAGAAGTGAAGGCAGACCTGGAGGACTGCATGGAGCCATCCTGGATAGGTTCCCTTGATTGGCAGGCAGGTGAGGACTCTTGTCTTGACAGGAGATCATATTCCTGTGTTGGGGGCGGGTCTTCACTGCCAGAGCAGTGAATAAATTAACTTCGCCCGGCGCGCGCTGTTCAGGCGCGCGCCCGAGCAACATGGCGGCCGCGTGAGGTACTGCTGGAAACCGGGGACGCCGAGGACGACGGGGAACCCCCAGAACCGACGGAGGTGAGTGGCGCTGGCGAGGGATGCGCGCCACGGCAGCAGGAGGGAATATATCAGTAGAGGAACCAGGGCGCGGGCGCCGCGATCCCTGATTCCTCACACTGTCTCACATTTTAACCTGGTCTGTAACTGTTTCATACGCTCATAATATATTTTTTCTTTAACTGTGCATGCAATGTCTTGTATATAATGTATACCCTGTTTATTTATGTAACTGTACTTGTAACCATGTATTATTTGTTTTACTCTGTGCCCAGGACATACTTGAAAATGAGAGGTACCTCTCAATGTATTACTTCCTGGTAAAATATTTTATAAACAAATAAATAAAAATAAATAAATAAATAATTAGGAGGAGTAAACACTGATACATTACTTTATTTGATTGTCCAAATTAATATCTCCTGTAACTCCTCCCATATACAGTCATCCCTCAAATTGCCCCTCAGATGAGTGCCACTATATCAGAGCAAAGTATATTTCCAAAGTGGTTATCACGTGGTAAATCAGCCAGTCTAATTTATTGATTTACCACGTGAGCCTCAAACACATTATGCAACTGTTACAGACCCTATGTTAGGGCCACACCCAGTGGCGGATTTCACCTTTTGCCTCTCATAATCTCACACTGGCAGGATGGCCAGCACTCCTGCTGCAGCATAGGGGCGTCAGGACATTGTCACAGCTGCATAAGACGCCGTGTTGTCATGGCAACGCGTCATCAAGTGATGTCAAATGATGATTCGACATCGGGTCACCATGACAACCTGACGCTGAAGGAGGGGGCCCGCTCTGGAGAAGGTAAGACCCCCCCTCTAAACGCACACACACAAATTGACGCCCCCTCAAAAAAAGTTGCCACCTTAGGCTACAGCCTAGTCAGCCTTGCGGGGAAATCCTCCACTGGCCATGCAATTGCATAGAACCGATGAGGAAGGTTCCCGATAAGAAGGTACAATAAAATGTTTTAACGATTTCTTTCAATTTGCCAGAGGATTATTTTCAAAGCAAATAGAACAATTGGCTTCAATCAACATTGAGTGTGGATCATCGCGGGACATGGATGACGGCAGATTACAGTAGGCCACCTGGCCCTGGATTAGACCGCTTTTGAGGCCTTGAGTTTTATTTTTTGTGGCACGCTTTTTTTTGTTTTTTATTAGGGATGTCAAGGGTGAAGACAGGATTCATTCATTAATAATAATAAACACACACAGTGTAAAATAACAGACTTTACTATAAACCATTTAGTATAAATGTTTCTACTGAGCACTAATATTGTACAGCTACCAGCCAAGCCTAGCATGGCCGTAACCCACCACCGTGTTCCCCACACCGTGTCCTTAGAGTCCCACACCCATCCCAATGTATGAGACAGCGCTGCCCACAAGAATAGGTGTAAAGTTGGTGCACCTGGTGTAGTTAGGTACCTGCCGGGTGCTCCAGCACCCAGACGCGCCGACAAAAGGGTAGATTGGATCCAATGATCCAGCGATGAAGTCTGCCTCCGTGTGGGGTGGTATCCGGCTAGAGTGTCCCACATGAAGATAGTCTCTATGATGCAGGTGTCTGGTCTCAGACCACCTGTAATCAGGATACAGCTGTGTCTTGGCGGTGTCCCTCAATCTGGTTCTACAGGGCAGTGTCCCAATCTATGGGCCTGTCTGTAGACGGACGTTCACAGAGGTACACAATTGGAGACTTTTTTTAAGGTGAAATTATAACAAGGCTTTATTGTGCCTTTTCCTTTTCATCAGGAAACCATCCAAACACAGGGGGGGGAACAAAGCTTCTATTCACTTGGGAGTATTTCTAGTGAAACACTATGCAATTAATTCACATCTCCCTTAGTCAAGCATTTTTCCCAGCCCCAAACACATAGCATGAAATAAGCAGATATAAGAAGTCTCTTAAGAATGAAAGTCTTATCTGTTTCTTGGAGGGAAAATCTTCTCAGTTCCTGGTTCAGCTTCCTTCCCTCAGGGTGTGTCAGCTTCAGGTTTAGTAGTTTTCCCTGTGTCTTGAATTCAGCTCTGCTGTGTCTTCTGGCAGAGCTCAAGACATGGTCAGCTCCAGAGATCTGTGTTCTCTTGGTCAGTCTCTCCTGGGAGACTCAAGAACTCCTGCTCTGTCTCCAAAGGTCAGCTCACAAGTGAGCTAAGGAGTCACTTCCTGTCTCAACAGACAGGCTTTTGTAAGCAATCTAAATCAGGCAGGTGGTGTTTATTAATTGACTACCAGCAGTTAACCACCACACTGCTAGATTAAAGGCACATTACTTGAACAGGGATTACTCCCCTGTTACACTGTCCCTGCAGCAACCACAAGCTACCCAAGGGAGTCGGGGCCTAGCTGAGGCCTATTGGGAGTACTCTGGCCTAGTACAGGGGTCACAGACCCCTGCACATATACACCCTACCTTGATGGTGTCCCAGCTCTGACTAGCACGCTTCTAAGCACGCCAAATGTATCAACTCATGAGCAGGAGATCCCCACCGCCCTATTGGCTGTTTTGTACCATCTGACTGCAGCCCCCTGTTGCTGCTGGGGATTGTAGTCCCCGCAGAGCATCTTCCTTCTAGGCGCTATGCACACTGTGCATGCGCTAAACAGGAATGGCTGCCAGGCTTCTTCTGCGCATGCGCGAACCTCCCCGCATGCGCACACACTCCCAACATGATGGCGCCCTTCAGGGAGTGCCGCCGGAGTCTCCGGCGATCCCGGTGCAACAGCCACAGCCCCTGCCCCCCGGCACTACCAGCATTCACCAGGTAACCACCCACTCCTCCGCCAGCAGCCGCTCGCTCCTGCACAAAGTAGAGGTGAGGGGAACAAGGGAAAGACCAAGGGGAATACCTGCCTACATATACATTATGTTCTTCAACTATGGAGTCCAATAATTATGTCATTTCCCAAGTAGAACATTGTATTAGTGTAATACCCCTATCCAGCCTGAGGGATAGGGTGTACAGTAAAAGGGAGTATTTATAAACAGTCTCTATGGCTTTGACAGGGTTTGTACCTGCTCAAACCAGTAAATGCTCAGCAGTTTACCTGATGTTGTGAACAGGACAGGTTTTTGGTATCTCTCAGGGCAGCTGGATCCGTGCAGGCTTGTATTAAGGAGTGGTGAACAGAAGAGGGCACCAGGAACTTTTAACTTGGTTTTATTACAGCAGCATAGTCCATACAAACAGGAATGGGTTTCAGCATTCATATACAGCATCCATCAGTCTCTCCCATTGCGAGTTAGTCCGTCCCAGGTCCCTATTTAACCCTGAGAATGAACTGCTCCCTACACTGAAACAAATAAAATATGTTTGGTTGCTTGTTTTACAGTATAGCCTGGATACCTCCCTGGTGTTATTGGGTCTGGGGTTTGGGGGCCTTCCCTTCTGTTGTGGGGATGCTCCCAGGGGTCTGGTCTCTGGGTGTCTCAATACAAAATGGTGGATCCCCACCTTTTATACCCAGGGGGTGTGGCTACACTCTGCCCCAGTATCTGGGCAGAATTCTTGTATCCACTTGGTCACACCATTCATTAGTCATGTGACCATCTAGCAACTTAAAGAAGAGCACACGGCCAGACATGTGCCTTTAAAGTGCAACATATAATACAACCTTGTGACTAATTCACATGTCACTGAGACCTGGTGGGGATTTAACCCCTACACAGCCTGCAGTTACCAGGGCTGACATGCAAGGATTTAACAAGGGTGCTATATTAGTAAAAGGTAATAACCATGGTTAGTGGACTGCTATATTGTGGAGTTGAGTAAGATGTATACAATTAAGAAGCATATAACCTAGTTATTCCTCTTCTACCTTACAGGGGTCAGTGGTTCCTGACCAACCAAATATGGATAAAAGATGGCAATGTTAATGTTGTCCAGCTTTTTGGCTCTTGCTTACTTATTTATTACGCTTTACTTTCTTTATTTTTTTGTCAATCGATATGTTTCTATTGTTTGTATGCAGCAGGCGTTGCGTCCCTGGCTATTTCATCTTTTTTGCTCTATTTATTTATTTATTTATTTATTTATTCAAGGCGCAGAGTTAATCAAAGAACAAATGGCTAAACAAAGACTGTCACATCATATTCAGTGATACCAAGATTAATTCTGTCAGCTCACCTCAACTTATACATCCCTATAAGGATTAATGCCAAGATCAACATCACCAGCAAAATAAACTGGAACAGGATTCTCCTCTCCATGAATACATAAAAAAAATAGACTGTAATTGTGCGGTTGCATAATGTTTTCCTGAGTACAATATTATTTTCCCTTATCTGTCTGTGTTCTTTTTTTTAAAACTTATTATAGGGAACGAGAGATAAAACTAACATTAGAAAGCTTTTAGAAAGGAAGAAAGGAAAGAAGAACAAAAATAAAATAACATAAACATGTGTCTCTACTTTAATAATAATTATTAATAATGATTGAATGAGTGTACTGTATATTAATTTGCATACCGGTGGTTGTCTCAAGTCTGAACCTTCACTTTCTCTAAGTATCGCTGTCCATATACAGGCTATTTTTCTTTCAGTTTCTCTCTTGAGGTGGGACCTTCGAACATGGCCTCTAATGTGTCGAGTTTAAACAATTGTACTACTTTGTTTTGTAGCCTATCCAAGGATGGTGAGTCCACTACAATCCACTCCAGGGCATCTACAGTACTAGCAATTACATAGAAGTTGTTTGTA
Source organism: Ascaphus truei (assembly GCF_040206685.1). Classification (NCBI taxonomy): domain Eukaryota; kingdom Metazoa; phylum Chordata; class Amphibia; order Anura; family Ascaphidae; genus Ascaphus; species Ascaphus truei. The sequence goes on along the minus strand of NC_134486.1, from coordinate 59,844,740 downwards.
TCAGCTTGAGGTATCTGCCCTTGTCAACTTTATCTATCCTCTGAAACTTAATCAACAGGGTTAGGGGATCATTATATTTGAAATATTTGTTCTATGTAGTCTATTAATTGCCGCCAAAACACCTGTATCTGGGGCAGGTCCAAAATATATGAAAGACATTTGCAGGGGCTGCTGCATATTTGGAACAGCTGCCGTTCTGCTGTTATGAAAATATTGCTAGAATATTTGGTGCCATGTACGCCCTATGCTACATTTTTACTTGTGTCTGTTTCCAGTAAAAAGAGTGTGTGCATTTAAAATGTTACTTAGTTATATAGTAGATAAGATTGAAAAAAGGCATATGTCCATCGAGTTCAACGTATGTTA